>NW_016183542.1:0-5518 GCF_001687245.7 Rhagoletis zephyria | reverse complement strand
CTAATGCATGAAAATCCTAACCTCAAAAAAATCACCCGTTACATTAAGGGTATTCATCTAAACGCCTAAAGGCCGCAACGCAATTACGAAAGTTTACGAGGTCTACGTGGTTACAAGGCATTTACGCGTTTGGATGAATACCCTTATTATTATTTTTTTGGTGCTGCAATCACAACAACGCGTTGCAACGACCTTTTTTATTACTAATTGTAACTACAGATACATATTCATCTAATTAATATATTTTACCTTACTCTGCCAAAATCAATCCGATTTGCCTCTGTTCCATTTGAACGTTAAAATGCAGCCTAAAAACGCTTTAACCTTCGTTCGGACTTTGGATCAATTTGCCCCAAATTTCAACATCAATCGCTAACAATCCGGTCAAAGTTTTATCCAATGAACCCGGGATAAATCATATATGAATTATTGCAATTTTTTAAATACCGATACCGATAAAAGTAAAAATGAAGATAGAGGAAGAAAGTTTAAAATAAAGGTAATTATAGACAAAAGAATATAGACAGAGACTAAATTTGGGGACTTTTTCGGGATTTTAGAGACTTTCGGAATTCTCGGGACTTATCGATGTAATAATCTATATTTTATCGGTTTTGTTATCGATATTTTTTATCGATTTTGTTATCGAAATTTTTATCGATATTGTTTTTAATTTTGCTATCGATATTTTCGTAACTCATCTATATAATAAGCCATATTTTTTGTCGTTTTTGTTATCAATATTTTAATCGACTTTCTTATCGATACATTTTTTTATAGATGTTTTAATCGATTTTGTTATCGATTTTATTATCGATATTTTTATCGATTTCTTTATCCAAATTTTTATTGATATTGTTATCAAATTTGCTATCGATATTTTCGGAACTTATCGATATATGCAATAATCGATATTTTTATCGATATATTTAGCGATTTGATATCGATTTTGTAATCGGTATCTTTACCAATTTTGTAAGCGATATTTTTTGTCGATTTTGTTATCGATATTATAATCGATTTATCGATAAGCCCCGAGAATCCCGAAAATCTCTGAAATGCCAAAATAGTTCCCAGATTCAGACTCTGTTCTCTCTATATCATTTCCTCTTCAATTACTTTTTTTAAATCTTTCTTCCCCTATCTTCATCTTTACATTTATCGGTATCCTCATCCTCCTCTTTGTCTTTACTTTTATGTTTATCATTTTCTTTATCTACATATTCCCCTTCACCATATATAAGTAAAGTGTTTAAATTTAACTTGGTCTTCATTTTTGCCTTTATATTAACGCATCTTTGATTTTATTTTTAGCTTTGCCTTTATCCTTTTCTTTATCTATGTACGTAGTCACCTTTACTTTAATTCTTGTATTGGCCTTTTTCTAGGTGTTATTCTTTAACCTTTTATTTATTAGCAAATTTTTGTTAAATTAATACCATATGCATACACACAAGAAGAAGTTGTTTCAGCCCCAACCAANGCAATTTCCGTTGAATTTACCAATTTACTCCCAACCAACCAACCTCCGCTAAAGAAGTTTCACTTCAAAAAAAACACGAATAATGATCATCGGTCTCACAGACCAATACGCGGGAATAGGAAGGTTAAACGTTTGACCATACGTTAGCGCACAATATGTTGCCTAAACATAACCAACGCTCAAAACTTAAGAATGAAATAAATCCATTAACTGGGCCGAAATGTAAAAATTCTCACGATTGTCTGTTACTCCGATTCCAAATCAAACTTTTGTGAACTTTAGAGCTGATTTCAGGTATAATTACTGAAAACAATAGTACTTTCTTAACACAAATTAGAACGTAAATCTTTATTATAAATTTTTTTAGCTGTCGTGCTGCCAAGAGTAATATTTCTTGGCCCAACATCTTATTAGAGGATGTTTAATTTTGCAGCATTCTCCAATAGTTGAATGTGTCAAAATAAGTATATCACCATTCTCACATCATCTTTTCAACAAGCATATAAATTTATTACTTTTTTTTTGCAATGGCTTTGGCCTTTCAAGCGAAATTGTGCTATTTCTCATCCCATGACTGTAAATTGTTTAAGCTGCGATGCGCTCCTTTGTCACTGCCAAAAGTCAAACGAAAACATTTCGGTTTGTTAATTAAAATTCCACGAATAATTCAATAGTCCGCAAAATAAACCAAAACATAACCGACATCACTGGCACGAAACAAAAATTTAGGGGTCGACGACGTCAACGACACACGCATCATCGAATAACACCCGCACCGCGTAACGCGCACTCAACATGTTGACAAGCAACTGAATACAAATCGGTCGGAGTCGGGTTGTGTGGTTGATGGGAATTGCAAAAAAATTCACACACAACTAGCATGTTCCGTAGAACAAGTAATGGAAAAATAAGAAGAAGAAGAAGAAAATAAAGAATGCAAAAAAAATGTACATGTATGTATGTATGAATATGAGTTTGAACAGCTGTAAACAACCCTAAACCATCAGGGAGTGCACACACACACACACACAATTATGCTAATACTAAATTCCGATTACTTGGGGCTTAAATATACATACGAGTATGTACATACATACATATCTATTTAAGTATGTAGATGAATTCGTTTAAGTATCGAAAATTGTATTCAAGCTCGTTATATAATGCGTTTAGAGAGGCATTTTGGATAAATAATATACTTAAGTACATTACAGTTATATTTTTTATTTTCATCCCACTCTCAGAGTAAATGAAAACAATTGTATCGTTAAGTTTCAATCACAGCCCAACCATATTTAACTTTATTGTTCCTAAGTGGTTCAGTTCCACGGCTCCATATTATCTTCTAAAACATCAGGTTAGGGAAGTAACGCGAAAGGGAGTCGCCCTGTCTAAAACCCCATTTGGTGGCGAATGGCTCCGAGAGGTCGTTCTCAATGCTGATGGATCTGATGGTATTGCTAAACGTCAATTTACACAGCCGTATCAGTTTCGCGGAAATACGAAATTCAGAAATTGGGTCGTATAGGCAACTCATTTTCTTGCTGTCGAAAACGGCTTTTAAATCGGCAATTAGATGGTGTTTGTCGATCCTATTCTCGCGGGTCTTTTCCAAGATTGAACGTAATGTGAATACCTGGTCTATGGTGGATTTGCCAGGTCTAAAGCCAAACCAATACAACCCAATAAGTTCGTTAACAGTGGGCTTCAGTATTTCACACAACAAGCTCGCTAAGACCTTGTTACCTATGCATAGAAGGCTGATCCCGCAGTAGTTGGCCCGAATGGCGGGGTCGCCTTTGCTGTGAATTTCAAAGAGCACGCTCAAATTCCAGTCATTGGGGATGCGTTCATCTGACAATATTATCAGCTCCGCGCCGGCGTACTTAAATAGCTCGTCTGGCAGACTGTCAGCTCCAGAAGCTTTGTTGTTTTTCAGCCGCGTAATCGCTATTCGTACATCGTCATAGTCAGGCGGGGTGACATCGACTCCATCGTCATCGACTGGGGGCTCGGGTTCATCATCTCGTTACGACAGGATGGAAAAGCGTTCCCCCCATATCTTAAGTGCATTCATCATGGTTGCTCTTACTGGAGTTCGCCATGGTCTTGAAACCTTCAGTAATGCGTCTAACTTTCTGATGCAATTTTCGGCCGTTTTTCCTGTCAGCCCGCATTTCAAGCTCTTCGCACCCACAAATGTATATCGGGCTCTCTCTGCAGGTGCTATAAATATCTAGCTTATTATATGTACAAACACATAACACCGCGCGACAGGCAATATATGCAGTAAAATTGCGTTTTTAGTTTATTTCTCTGTAGTTAGGATTTTTTTAAAGACTTTGAAAATTGAATAATATGAGTAATTCAGAAAATGATTTAAATTCTGTGTAGAAAAAATAGTTTAAATTTTTTGGTGCATAAGGTATTGAAAATGTCCTTTTTTTAAATTTTATCCTTGAATATCCTTGAAGTTTTGCAATATTCCTTTTGAAAAAATTATATGCTAAAGACTAATATAAACTCGACAACATGCTCGAATATAGTCCTTCTAACTTTATTAGCTCAAAAAAATAAAATTTATTAAAATGGAATTTTCAATACCTATTCGTCCTTGTGAACCCAAAAAAATTAAATTTTTTTAAATCCTAATTTTTTAAATAATTTTTAGAGTTTAGCTTGACATTATAAAGATCTAGTAAAAAAAGTATAAAACAGTATAGCTTTACTATATTTGGCCCATAGTGTCGTTAGTATATTGATTGCTTGGTGTATTTTGAAATTTTTTGTTTCGACCTGTATCAGACTTTTTACTCCGAATTAAAAAAAAAAAAAAATCTTGGTAATAACGTTGATTTTTAGGATTATTTTTTTTTTTCTGGCGATGGAAGAAACTGCCCAGCATCGTGAAAAAATCACCAAAAAGCAACAGTATTTTGTAACTGATTGAAACTAGTATCTTATCCTACTATAATTTAATGGGCTATAAAACTGTGTATATAAAATTTTTCTAAAAGTGCTGAGTAAAAAGTTTAAAATTTTGGTTTTGTTTTTGCATTTTTATAATTTACAAATTTTGAAATGCGCATTTATATGCAGTTAGCTATATGTAGAATGTGGTAGACTTTTATAAAAAAAAATTTAAAAATTAAATAAACAAAAAAAATGTAGACAAACCTGGCCGAAATAAGGCGTTACTTTTATTTATTCCACTTGAACTTCTTTCACGCTAAAGTATTGTAAAATGCGCATAAATTTAATTACTGTCCATTGTTTTGTTACTAATTAAACATTTTCCAATTTAATTAAAAAAGTATGTTTCAAACTCTTTCAATTATTATTTGTTTTATGGTAAGACAGCTTCTCAAGCTATATTGATGCAATTTTTTCTTCATGTTAGGTTGTTGAACAATAATGAATATCTAAATCCCGGAACTAAACCCGGGATCCCGGGATTATATAAACGAAATCCCGCAAATCCCGTGATCGCAAAAATCGAAAAAACTAGCATCCCTAGCACGGTCTCCGATTCAGAAGAAGAAGGTTTCAGTATGAGCCGCATTAAAATTTACACACTACCAACACTTTTGGTTTATTTTTTCATAGCTTGGCAGCTTTAATACCTGCGCTTGTTTTATACCACAATATTTTTTGGCACTGATTTACAGGCTTCACACATTCATCATACTACACCCGCTCATCAACACATGTACATACATGCATACACACAGAAATGCATATTTATTTTGTAGCTGCTACTCGCCATCCCTTTAAGCGCCTGCTGCGTGTTTCCACTTAAACAAACACAACTAGGCTTTCTCAGCGGACAGCAACGTCCTATTAGCAAAGCGGAGACCATAAATGTAAATAACAATAATGAAAAAATAATAACAATAAAGCGCATACATGCATATGTATTTATTTATATGTACATACACACGTTACATTAAACAGGGACAGCAAAATACAAAAAATTAAAAAAAAAGCAAAAACAAAGCATACGCCTGAGGGCGAATTTCTAAACATGTTTATTTT
>NW_016183541.1:0-5518 GCF_001687245.7 Rhagoletis zephyria | reverse complement strand
TGCCGCCTTATCACGATCTTCTGCCATAGCATATGATCATGTCATTTATCTTTGCAATACAAATACTATTAGACTTCATTTTGAAAGCGCGCAATTGACTGTGATTAGCTATTGGCTGCCACTGCCTCAGTACCACATAGTGCTCACTGTGAAGTTGTACGGTAAATGAACTTTCTGCCGGTGATATATGCACCCATACCTGTCTGAGTGGAAGTAACAGATTGAGTCAATATAATTGCTGCCTGCCATTGTCCCAATGCTAGTGTTTCCTTTTTTGTTTTAACACTCCTGTAGACATACATGTGCAGGACGTTGTGTGTGTCATCGTTCGGCCCTCCTATCTCCTCGACCCACTACTAATAATACCCGACCAGTCGGTGGATCGATTGGGTACGATGGCAGTGGAAAGAGAAAAGAGAGGGAAATGAGAGGGGGACTGCAGTGGCCTGTTTGTGCAGACCGACTGCCGTTTGTCTTCACCGTCCTTTGTGCCTCGTTTCATCGGCTGCACACACTGTCGCCTGTCACACCGTTGCAGGCACTTTGTTTTCCTTTCTTTCAGTTCCTCTGCAGTGTCTCAGTGTATCGGTGTTTATTTGCCCTGTCCGCCGTACTGCAATCTGTCATGTGTGTGTGTGTGCCTGGCCTGCTCGAATTAATTTCGATTTCAGTATTTGCGCCATCCTTTTTCCATATTTGTCCCTACTCCCTCCCCCCTCCTTTCCATCCCTTAAATGTCGTACATGTAACTTTATGGTTTTCTCTCGCAATGCTCTCTTTGCGCCGGTGCTGCTGCTGCTGCTGAGTCTAGCTAATCGAATAACTGTCAAAAGTGTCGCATAGTGTCTGGTCAGAGCCATCAGCTGCGTCCTGTGTGTGTGTGCCAAACACATACATTTTGCACATCGAAGCCGTCGCCAATGATCTATGTGAATTGCCCTTAAGTAATTTATCGGTGCATACTTTGCTGGTGCTGGTGTCTCTGCTGGCATATGGCCATCAGAGAACATGCTTCTCTCAATGAATGTCCTGAAAAGGAAAGAAAAGTAATAGTGAGGCACGGAGACGTTTTCTGGAAATATATTACTTATCAGCTTTGTTATTTTTACTACCAGAGAAAAAAGGACTGAAAGACATGGCGTATATTAAGAGTTGCCTAGACCAGCAAAACACACTGCCAAAAGAAGCTTAACAGTGATAATTAAAAAAGTGACGTTCTCGCTGACAGTGTCTGTTTCTGGGGCGCCCTTTCACTAAAAGCGATCCAATGAACGCCATTGGGCAGACGGGCAAATAAATCACACACACTGCACAATCAAGGTTTACCAGTGGCCACTTTTTCATATTTTTTTTGCAAAAAACTTTCTTTTGCTGCAACAATAGAAGTTTACGAGTAATAGATAAGCTGATATATATAAATATTTTGCGGTATTCTCTGATTATTATCGGGCATTTTTTGTTTGAATATTTATTTACTCTTATGCAAATTTATTTCTAAATTGGCTTCATGACATATCCTGCTGATGTCCTCATCGATTGAAGTGCTCAAGTTTTCTCTGGATCATCATCAGTATGATCTGGTCTTAGTCATTAGGTTTAACACTCCATTGGTCGTAGCGTCTTCCACCTAATGACATGTTCACTGGCCTTTTTTTCTCTCTTATCTTAGGCTACTGTTGTAGTGGGTGCTTCATTTTGTATTGTTTATATCGACTTGGCAAATATTCCCAAAGAATTTATTATTGTCACTGTCTGCTTTTGATTGCAGTTATTTTTTCTGGTTTTTTCTAGTTAGTTTTTCTCTCTATGTTTTGTAACACCGCCATCAAAACTACCATTATTCAGCCCAGCACGATGTTTTCGGAAAAGTTATGAATATTTATAGAAATTTACAATCTTTAAATGATTAAAGGCAATGCAAAGTTATACTGTTAGAGCTTCAAATGACTGAATATATGGTTTCACTATCATTGGCTATGCATTTTGATTTTGTTTCTTGTTTTTATAACTCCCGTTTTTCTACCCGTTTCTTTTCAGAATTGCAATTTTTCGAGTTATAATTTTGGGGCACATATGCATTTACATTTTACGAGCTTAATCGCCCAAATAAATGTATTGATGTCACTCATCAAATGGCTAATTTTTTTTGTTGATGAAATTGTTCATGCAGTTTTTAGGAAATTTCATCAAAATTTTTCATCAGTTTCATTAATTTAAAAAGTTGAAAAGGATAATTTTATACACATTTTTAAAAAATAAAGCAGAAAACAGGGCCAAACATTATCTCAATTATTTACTTGTTTTACTATGTTTGTTATGTAAACCATTTCCTCATTAATCTCCCTTTTACTGTTATTCAGGTATATTCTGCTTAACAAATAATACTGTAACACTTTTTTGTTTTCACGGTAAAACTGCAAATGCGCGCATTGCATGCAGGCCTCCGATTTGTCTGCTTGCACTGGTGTACACTTACTGGTGTTAATTAATGTTTGTTTAGTGGCTAGAGGAGATAGAGTCAGTTCGGCTTTTTGCCTTTTCCTTGTCTGGCATTGTACTGCCCTTGACAAATGTTGTGCAACTTTCAGTGTACTCTCAAAATTGCTCCCGATTGCAAATAAAAGCGTCAATTCTGCAGTATTTGCTGTATTTCAACAGTCCAATTGACCGATTGATAGGTTTGACTTGTTTGTCCAGTTTTAACCACAAATGCAGATATTTGTTGAAACGGCAAAAAAGGGTTACAAAAGAGTGAAGACTGTTGAAATAAAGTTTTTTTATTTTTGTTAGCGATTGCGTCATGTCGGCCTTAATTATGAATTTCTTACAGCTACTTGCTATTAAACAAATATGAATTTTTCCAAAAAGCTATCAAACACACAACATTTTAGTTAATGTTTTTTACTGCCCTTTCGCAAAACAATTTTAGCCTTTTGTTGCTCCGATTTATATAATTAATTGCATTTTAACAAAGTTTTTGCCTTTTTTAAAGCAAGTCAATTATATTATATTTGAACGTTTTTACTATTATTTATGTGTTCATTGCCTTTTTGTTTCATATCTCGTACTTTCACCCACAGCCAGCATTTTACGTTTCTCTCCACAATTCGCTGGTAAATCTATTGTGGCTATAGTGGGTCATTGATTTGTTTCCTCTATTCGATGTATTGCTGCCTCAGTGGTGCATTTATTGTCTGCGCTTTGTTGTAGCGCAGAAGAGAAAGAAAGAAAGAAAGCATCCACAACAGAGGCAGCAGCAGCATCAGCAGACAAACAAACGCCTAGCCTTTTGCAGTGGTTCGCGCCAGCTATTATCAGTTTAAAACACTCTAATCGAGGTAATTACTGTCGCCACTGGGCGATAGAAAGGAAGGCAGCTTGCAATAAGGCAGCGGCAGGGAACACGGCGGCATCCCTGAGCTGGGCGATAACGTTTCAAGGGGCGCCCTGTGCACAGATCAATAATGAAGAGCAACAGCAACAGCAAATGAATTGGCTGTAGTGAAAAAAAAGAATAGCTGCTCAGAATAACAGTGAATTGCAAACGGACATTGCAGTTGTCGATTGCTTTGGGCTCACTTTATTGTTCGTGCAGACAGTTCTAAGGAAATAATTGTGAACTTTAGTGTCTTCCTTTTCATTGTAATGACCATTGAAAAGGTTAAACTTTTAAAATTTTTTTTGTAAAATTTTTTACACAATGCGTGGGAATTTTTTTATATTAAATGTCTTGTTTGGCCATCGATCCAAAAGCTATAGAGTGTTTTCTATTTATATTGTCATAATTTTATTTTTAAATATAATAAAAATATTGTTTTTTCAAGCCTTTTTTGGGCCATTTTTTATGAATTTAGATTTATTAATGTTGCATTAATCACTGAAACTTTCTGTTGTTGTTTTGTTTTTGTTACCTTCTCCCTAACAGTGTAGTANTTTTTTTGTAAAATTTTTTACACAATGCGTGGGAATTTTTTTATATTAAATGTCTTGTTTGGCCATCGATCCAAAAGCTATAGAGTGTTTTCTATTTATATTGTCATAATTTTATTTTTAAATATAATAAAAATATTGTTTTTTCAAGCCTTTTTTGGGCCATTTTTTATGAATTTAGATTTATTAATGTTGCATTAATCACTGAAACTTTCTGTTGTTGTTTTGTTTTTGTTACCTTCTCCCTAACAGTGTAGTAGACTTTTATATTTTTGTTTGTTCAACTTTAGAGCTCTACTCTTGAGATATGACAAACCTAATATGCGGGCAAGTGATTTCTTTTAAATAGCATATTTAGTTTTTATTGCCAAAATGTTTTTTGTTACAGCCAGAATTTTTTTATTTGGTTGCGCAGATTATCGACGTCAACAGCGGCCGCAGCAACACTGTTCGTAATGTTTGCTGCTCTGCACTGCTTTTTTGTAACTGTTTCCCTGATTCACTTGCCACTGTTACTGTGCGCGCCGCGCTCGCTTTATCTTAATTTGATCTGTGCCCTGTGTTGCAGTACCGCTGTGCTGTCTGCCGTTAGTTGCTACATTGTTCTTTCTATTTGGTAAAGTTTACCTTCCCAATTTGACAGTGGGAATTTATTTCAATTTTGCCCCGTTTTTTTTGAGAATTGCTGTAGTAGTAGCAGTAATGCTGACATAAACGAATGGGGGTCAATGCTGCAGTTTTGGCAAGACGGCGACTCGCAATTACAAGCGGCTATCGTTGTGTGTGTGTGTCTGTGTGTATTTTTTTGTTTTGGACAATATCGCTAAGTGAAAATTGACCGATTCGATTGCCATTCGATTTGATCAGACTGACGGTAGTAAATGAGAAAAGGGAAAAAAACAGTCTTGTGTGTGTATAGAAATGTTTTTTGCAATCAATAGCACACACACTGATTTTTAATATTTTTAGCTGTTTTGTTGTTTAATTTAGCTTTATTGCCACTGCTGCACTGTTATATTGTAATGTGCTCTATTGATTGATTTGCCCTGACTAGCCACATTTAGTTGGCGTTGTTTATTTCTTGCCCACCAGCAGTACTGCTTCCTCTACTGATGCCATTCATCCACATGGCTTATCTATTGTTTTTGACCGCTTTCAATTTTTCACAATTGATCTTTTTCTGCCTTTCTGCCACTTCACTTTATTATGATTGCTTTAAACAGGCACTGATCATTTTCATTATTATTTATGGTACAATTCAACTTCTGCTAGAATTGTTTTTAAAAAAATTAGATTTGTTTAAAATAAACATATCTAAACAAAATAATCTGTTATTTTCAATTTTTTAGTTTAGTTTGGGAAATTATATTTTAGTTTTTACAAAATTATTTACAATAAAGTTTTACATTTATTTATTAACGTTTAGTTTTTATTTAATTTTAAAAATACTGTTTATTTAAAAACCTGAAAAATTTTGGTTTAAACAAACAAAAAGATAATATAGTGATTTAAAAAGTGCAAACAATCTCTGCATCCTAGATTTAAATTTTGCTTTTTTGCAATAATTTTATTAGAAAATGTTTAAAAT
>NW_016183539.1:0-5520 GCF_001687245.7 Rhagoletis zephyria | reverse complement strand
AAGGCCCCATTCAGAAGCCATGTCTGCTAAATAGTTTTGTGAGGTTACGAGTATTTAAATAACCGGTTCCGTCAAGTCCGGTTTCAAGGATAACCGGGAATTCGGACCGGTTCCGGTTTTCAAAAAAGTGGTACCGGGAATAGGCTCTATTGAAATAGCTACAAAAAAATTTTAATTTAAAAAAATTCAAATTCTTTCCATATTTTTGTTATAAAGTATAGTAAAGAAAATAAATAAATTCCAGATCGGGTATATGGCGGATATATGATATATTCGGTTTGGTCAACTCAGAACTCTTTAATACATACATATGTTCGATTTATAATGATAATTCATATTTAGACTTTATACCGAAACAATAAATTTTTTGCCCATAGTGCAATGTGGGCTTTGGGGCATATTTTCGGGTTAAAAGACCCGTTTTCGATTCTTTTGGAATGGTTTTTCAGCTCGTTTTACTTATGTATTTTTTCGGTTATTCTAAGATCATTTTCCGGTTCTTCTGGAACCGCTTTCGATTCGTTTGGAATTGAGTGTCTGTTCTTCCGGTTCTCACGTTCTAGTTTCTAAGCTCTGTGCATCACTACTACATACTCATGGCCGAAATCTAGATTACAAAACGAAATCGCCTGACCCAACGTTGTATAGACAGACAGACGATAAAATATACCATCAAAATCAAACTGTAACTTGCCTAATAATTGTATGTATGTATATCCGATTTGCGAAGGGAACCTGCTTGATACTAACTATCTTTTAACCCAACACCTAAACCGCAGTCAACTAATAATGTTCTCCTTTGGGACCGCTCCCAACAAAAGATAAATCATTCCAGTTCCATTCAGTTTAGCGAACGCAGGACGGTTGCTGGGAAAATGCTTGGAACTATCCTCCTATATATGTTATATATATATATATGATATATGTTAACAATATGTGTTCGCAACCGATTGTCCCCTGTAAAAACTTCTAACTCCGTCACTGGCCTATCTACGCCGATGGTAGCCTTGTATCAATGAAGCAGCTACGATATTTTCTAAAATGATTTTTATTAACTTTTCGCTCGAAACCACTCAATGATTAAGATTTGTGCACAACTTATTCATATACATACATACTTATATATATACATATTAATATATTTTTTATACACGCCTCGTTACCTGCACTTTCATGCAAAAAAAAACTTTCTGCACACGATGATAACACTGCTGATATATGTATATACCTACATATGTATGTGTGTAAAAAGCATATGAACAGCTTCTGAAACACTACGTCCAAATGTCACACCGCTTCCAAAGCAATTGGTCTTACGCCAATATGAATAAAAGGAACAAACAAGATTTTACAGAATTTTCGCAAAACCTTTCGATTTCATTTCTATTTGCTTTGAACTGTTTAAAAATTAGATACGAAAGCCAATATCGTCGCTTCCAAACTTCCATTCGAACGCATTCATTTCAAATTCAAAACTCTGAACTGTATTATATTCCCAAACAGCTGCTGGATAACAAATAAGACGGTTCACATTTACCCTGCTCTCAACACTTAAAACGCTTGGTGTAAACTCCGCTTAATGCTTTCTGCAGCAAACTCGATTTCACGTCCCCTGGAGTGATCACTGTACAACCTACAATTTTCTAGCAATAATAACAATAACAATAAACAGCAACTAAGTTGTCAATGTAAATGAATAAGAAAAACTATTTAAATGCTGCTGTTGTATTGATCACCGTATGATTTTATAAATATTTTTTTTTGTACTAACTAACCCCTATATAATAATACTAAAAACATATGGTAAAATAAGCTGAGTAAATATATGTATGTATTTGTATATGATAACGAACAATATCAATGTAATTGTATTATACAAAAATAAATATTTAATGTAAAATTAAAAACTGTGAACTTACCTTGAACAAGTTGAACATTTGTTTATATTTTCCATAACACTATTATAACACAAATTGAGTTAAGTTTTGGTTTTTGTTTTATAATTTCTTTTGTCCTAAAGTATAACTCTTCAATTGTGCCATTTCTATTGTTAAAGCTTGTTTCTTCAACTACACGTGAACTGTAAATTGTGACTAAAAAAAAAGCAACTTGTAACTAACAACAGCCTAACCTACATACATTTGTCTATGAGTTATTTTTCCATTAAAAATCGTACACCGATATTTAAATTTAATTTAGTCCTTACCATTGTGCGTGATTGTGTCATTGAGTACATATTTATTTAGTACTAATTTATTTTCTCATTATTATATTGTATACGTTTTTCAAAATTGTATGTTTTTTGTTCAAAATTTTGTTCTAAAATATCTTCCGCCTGGTTTTCTGCATACGAGTATTTTTGAAAACTGTTGAATATTTATTTAATTGGTACTTAAGTTTTATCTAAAAGCTAAAAAGCTCCAGAGAAATAAGACAAATTAACTTTTAAGTAATCTGAGAACCTATTATGGTTTATTTAAGAAAGACTTTCAGACCTCAAGAAAAAATATCTTATCTCTCTTTGCGGCAATTTCTTCTTTCTAGTTGAATTATTAAATAACAGATTAACTACGTCAAGATCTTGCAGCTAAGCGCTGAAATTAGTAATTTTAGTTCATTTTTTGCTAAAATGAAGCCAATCTAGGCCTTGTTAAGATAGACCTTAGTTAAGGAATTTAGCAAAATATTAAAAACAATGCCAAGAAAATTTTATTTGTAGGTCCAGATGCTAGACAGAATTAAGACGCTGCACATAGAATTTCCAGCCTGGAAGTTTTAATAGACAACAGACTAATAGTTAATTTCCACCAAGCCTTAACTGCAGTTTATTCCTATTGGAAATGGAGCTCGAAGGGGGTTAGTACTCGTACATATTAAGTCCAAGCAAACTAAAGTTAAAAAGCGAAAAGTAAAAAATAAACCTTGGCGATCATCGCATGGTAAAATTCTGTGAACTTACCTCAGCTCTTGATTGCAGTTAAACCTTCAGTGGAAATGGGCTATTAGCTAGGCGCTAAATGGAATAAGGCATTCCCTTTCCGTTTCGATTTCATTATTATTTATAAATGAATGCTAATAAAATTTATAAAAGTCCAAGTTTTGAATTATTATTTCTGAACGATAAATTTGTTTGTACAAAAAATTAAAACTTCAATTTAGGTAAATTGATAACACAAAGTAAATTTTCCAATATGGCTATTAAGGAGGTTTAAGGAGACTTATAGCGGAAAATATTTTTGTAGAAGGTTGCCACCTGTTTGAAATTTTCTATTTTAATTTAATTGATAAGATAAATTGCAATATGGGTAGGTATCAAACTGAAGAGGTTAAGGAAACTTTACTACCGAAAATATTTTTGAAGAGGGTTGCTACGTGTTTGAAAATTTTTATTCAATAAAATATATATAATAAAATAACGCTAGTAATAATTGAAAGTTAGTTTAACCCAAGTAAATAATTATATTATTTTAAACCCGTTTATAAACAAAACCCACAAAAATTTGTAGTTCATTTTTGGGATTACAAACAACTTCAACAACTTTTTTATGTGACTTGCTTCGAGATTCTAGGCGTGAATAGGAAATTTATTTCTTGAACGGTAATCAAAACCGACTTAATATATATTAAAACTTTAAAAGTAGTGTCAGAAATCTATAAGCTAAATCCCAGGAATTCGCTGTTGTTTAGAAACAAAGAAACATATTTTTTATGGCCACCGCATATGTACCTAAACATTGTCTCCTAATCACATTCGGATGTTTCAATATTTTTTCGCATTATTTTGTTATCACAATTTCGTGTACACTTGGTACAAAAACAACATGTCTCTACTAGTTACTTTCTGTTTCATAAAAAACCTTTTTTTCTTTTAAGTTTAGCTATGAGAAAGCTTACCACACAACCAGTAGTGAATTAAAACACACAAAAAATTAGTTGTATAAAAACAAAATAATAAAAAAGGGTTAAATAAAGATTAATGTGTGGGTAGCAACATTTACGGAATAAATAAAAACATGGTCTGAAATACTAAACACTTCTACTTATTATTTATTTACATAGTTACAAAGAGTTGCAAAACACCGAAAATGAAATTTGTAAATTTGTAAAAACAAAAGCAATTAAGTTACATTGTAAGTAATATTCATTTATTTATTAAGGGCATTTTGAAAATATTTGATTTAGGCGCAAAGTTAAATTTAAACCTCCACCGTAGAATTTAGCTTTAAACCAACATTATGTAAAATATATTTTAAAACTATTTACATTCTACATGTAGATTCCATAACGTTCAGGCAGGCGCACAAAACTCATAAATTTAGTTTTTTTTTCATTTCGCCTAGTTTGGTTATAAACTATTTTCATACATATTTTTTTTTTTTTTTTGATTTCAACTTGTTGATTTTGTTTTTTGATGAGAATAAACTTCGGAAGCAGGGACGACAACCATGCCACCCGCTTTTCAGTGAGTTTACCCCACACACGAAAAACAATATTTCCTTAAAAAAATCTCGAAACTTATTTCAGCTAAACAACCAACGAGTGAGTGTAGTGTAAAGCGTATTTTTTTGTTTAAATATTTTAAATAATATCAATATTTCATCATTAAGTTTCTGCTTCATAGGTTAGTAGCTTTAGTAAAGTTTTTCTCATTCCACTTATTAAATAAGTTAGCTTTATGAAGCAGTGAGTCACTTTCTTAAAAATTAAATAAAATATTTTTTTCTTAAAAAATTTCATGCTAGAGTTTTTTATATACTATACATATCCATATCTCATTACGCAAGCGTGTAGTTCATTCAATTTTTATTTAGGAAATACAAATGCAATTTATAAACTATTCTTTTTGGAGTTTTTCCGTTAGTTTATATAGTTGAATTAGTTATTTTAAATTTTTATTAAGTTTGTTAATTTCTTTTTTTTTGTACAGTTAATTACATATTTCGTTTACTTGCTTATTAGATTAACTTTCTTAAAAACTGCTTAGATATAGTTTTATATTTTTGCGTTGCGTTCAGTTTCTAGCAACTACTCGTATCCTCTATTTTTTGTCCTTTGCTTTGGTTGCATTTGTACATGTGTATGTTATAATTAAGCATGTATTTACACACATATGTAAATATATATTTTTAGCATGTTGCATTGTAATTATACTTTAAGGCAGGTTCTGCAATACACTTCCTGCCAATTGCTGAACTGACCCACCTATGTACCTACATTAAGGCTGTTCTAGTTTGTATGGGCAAATTTAAAAATGTGTTTTTTGTTGAGCGTCGCCCGGATATTTTTTCCTTTTTGTTTGAAAGTCTTAGGGCCAAATTCACAGTGCATAGTTAACTCAGAATCGGCAGTTAACTACAGATTTTCACTCAAAATATTAAGTCATTAGGTTAGCGTTTGATAACGGGTGATTTTTTTGAGGTTAGGATTTTCATGCATTAGTATTTGACAGATCACGTGGGATTTCAGACATGGTGTCAAAGAGAAAGATGCTCAGTATGCTTTGACATTTCATCATGAATA
>NW_016183538.1:0-5520 GCF_001687245.7 Rhagoletis zephyria | reverse complement strand
CTCAAGAACTTGAAAAATAATTTGGCCTTTACGGCCGACTTGCCTTAGACTTTGCTTCAGTTGCTCGCAGTTCGGCTGAGTTGAGTTTAGTTTGGGTTCGACGTTGCCATTAGTTCGCCTTTAGTTTACAACAGTTCAGTTTGATTTTGATTTTGTCCAAGGTTGATGATGGCGGCGGCCTGCTGACGATGAACTGACTGCACTGTGAATGCCATTCAAGCGAATCACCAAACAACAACTAACAACTGTAATGGACAGCCAAACTTTGCGCATCGACTGAAAGCAAGTTCAGCATTGAACCCAAAAAGGGGCAGGCAGGCCGGCAGGCAGGCAGGCAGGCAGACAAAGCAGGAAGGAAGGAAGAAGGCGGAAAGGAAGGAAGCAAAGCAAGCCGCCCTCTATCCAGCGGCGTTACACAGCTCATATGTTAAAGGCTCGCAAACTAACTGTGCAAAAGTGAATTCGTAATAAAAGTCACGTTCCGGCAGGCGCGTGCACCAACACACACTCGTACAGTTAGGCAAGCGTACGTGGAGCAGAACACATGCGCACGCACGTGTAGTCGTAGCCTTTTGCTTGCAGCAATAAAAAAAAAAAATGTTAAAAATATAATTCACTTTCCACCAACAACTATTACTAATGTCTCCAATGGCACCACTACCACTACCGCCCGGCAGGTTATGGTTATGTGGCCTGTGCATTTGCACATCTCACAAATGCCACACAAAAATGCTCGGACCATGCGCGTGTCCTGTCAAGTGTGCCACATCTACGCATACATTAAGGCGCATAGACATAAATCTGGTTACTTGTATATATAGCCACACAAATACACATACATTCATATGCTCTCGAATTGTTAGTTGTAGTAGTTTGTGCGGTACTGTTGGTACGTGAGGTCATTGGGTAAATGGCTTAACAATTTAGATAAAGTTAACACATTCCAGCGGTTACTTTCAAGGCCATCCGTCCGTTTTAAGTATTTGTGGATAGCGTCGTGAATTGCTTGTGCCGCACACTCAGGCCACGTAGGTCTGACTTATATTGGTGGAAATTTAATTTTACTGCCGTTTCGGTTGAAAATATTTCTGTGGATATTTATTTCGTAAATTTGCAAGAACAAAATAGTAAAAGTTAATTTTTATTGTCTTTGTAAGTGATTATGTTACTTCGTTTTCTGAACGAGTCATTTTGATAGACTATTTCGAGAGCTCCGATGGCAAGGTTGTTTAATTTTGGGTACTAAAAGTAATTTTCAAATACAAAATTTTAAAGCAGCACACTTCTTTTGGAGTTCATGGATGAGAACAAATTTTGTTTTCAAAAAATCTTGCGGGCTTTCCACGGGCACAGTATAAACTTAAATAATTATGAACAATGCCAATTTAGCCAGAGCTATTAACCAATTCAAATGCTCGCATAATAACTCTAATCGAAGGAGAAATTTGCTCTTGGAGGCGTTCTAGATAGGGTAATGGAATTTTTTGTAAAAATTTAGCTAATTTCGGAGTTAAAGGAAACATTCATTTAGTGCCAAATTTTTCTCTCTTTGTCATAAATCCTCCGAAATAGACTCCTGTAAATAGTACGATTTGCAAAACATGCCTGAACATTTAATAACATCACACATTTCCCAGTAAGAAAAATTAGAAAATAAGAGGCCTTCAGGGAGACTCTATTTCTGATATTTTAAAGCCATAGGCCTCTCGTGCTCAATTCGTTACACCTTTTCATTTTATATGGAATGGCCAAAGCTTACAGGCTTTCTGAATCAGCTTTCCTTAGAACGAAAAAATTTACATGAAATTATATTGGAATTTAACTTTGCAGTAGACACACACCGACGCCTCTACAGCGCTTTTTTCTTTTATATGATAATATAATACACGTTCACATCTGCCTTCGAATGACAGCGTGACTGGAAGATCCACTTATAAAGCTTCAAAAGAGAAGATCTTATCGAAAAGCCCTTTCCGAAGGCGTTTATTTAGAAAGGCTGCTCGTTTTGCCTACTGGGTTCTCATGTTATGAAGGTACCTCCCATAACACTAACATATTCTCATATTTTATACCATATATTAACGCAGATGACCGTAACAGAAGTTTACTAAAAAAAAAAATATTATATTTTAGTAACGTATAATAAAAGTAATTACGAGTAAACCACACTAAGCTTTCGGCATTATTTACCTTCAAAACCAAAGAAGCTGTACACAATTAACATGGAAATAGCAACAATATGCCTGTCAAAACAAATGCAAACCAAACACAAAATTAGAAAATATAATTAGGCAAAACTGTGAATGACAATAAATATCGGCCGTAAAAACTTCGCAGACTAGAAGTTAATAGTCGAAGTGAAAAACTTTATATTCGGAACTTGCATATGTCGTTGTTACAGCATGAATACATACACACACACACATACATACATGCCTTAAGCAAATAAATAAAGCTATCGACAAACTAATAATAAATACAAATTTTACTTGACCAGCGTGGAGTCAGACTGGAATTTTTGCTGTGGCCAAATGAAGCGAGGTGCATAAAAAAAAATATATATATATTAACTTGCGTTTAACTACAAGTCACTAAAATTCATACACAATTGCTTTCAGAGTTTTATTATGCTTGTAAATGTGTGAGTGTGTGTTTGTAAGGCCACCAAAGGCCCTTGAAAGAGAAC
The DNA here is from genome assembly GCF_001687245.7 of Rhagoletis zephyria. Taxonomy (NCBI): domain Eukaryota; kingdom Metazoa; phylum Arthropoda; class Insecta; order Diptera; family Tephritidae; genus Rhagoletis; species Rhagoletis zephyria. The sequence continues at coordinate 2,834 of NW_016183538.1, read as the reverse complement.
CGCGTTGCCAAGGCGAGAGACTATGTAAAGTGCGCGCACTCATGCGAAAAGTGAAAGTTTTGCATTTATTTATTATTCGCTCTGCCATTTGCCCTAATGCCAAGAAATTAAAAACCCACTTTTGCTTAGCATATTTTTAGGCTTAAGTATGAAATATGAGGTTTATAAAAAAACATAAACAGGCCATTATAACAAAAGTCCAAAAGCTAAAAAGAGAAATAAAAAATTCTAGTAAACGTGCAAGAGGAAGAGGAAGGCAGAGAAAGGTGCTACTGAAAAGGCAAAAAAAAAAAGCGAAGGCGATGCGAAAAAGCCAAGGAAAGCCGTGTGGGTAAAGCCAAACAGCTGTCAGCAGATATAAGAAAACAGTTGTTATTGTTGTTGGTGTTGTTGTTGACATAACGTAAGCAGCACTTAATTTAAAAGATTTGCATAAATGAGCCACAGTTGGTGCATACTTTGGAGCGTTCCACAGGTGTGGTGGCCTGAGTGAGTAGAGCAGGGGGAGAGTGCGCGAGCATAAAGCCAAGCAAGAGTGCCACGTGGCGTATGAGAGTATTCTACTAGTACGGGCACACTAGCAGGAGCTGCAGCAGCGTTTTCGGCAAGTTTAGAATATTTTTCATTTTTTCCCTCCCTTCACCATTTCTCACCCCACAGGTGAAGCATTTAATTTTAGAAGTTTGGCAAGTTTACCTTTCAGTGTAAATGTGAGTGAGTGTGTGTGTGTTTGTGCGCTATGTGGCATACAAATGCTGCCATTTTACTTTTTGAGCCTCGTAATGGTAGCGACAAAAAGTTTTTCATCTCCAGCTTTTAAAGCCTGTGACTGCGACTCATAAATATATTTATATTGGCAAATAAACTTGAGTGTACAAAGCACCCGGCTATGACTGTAAACTTTTTAATCAAACTCGGAAATGACTGTGCGAACAGGTTTTAGCTTGCTTTGTGGCGAGCGGAAATGCATAAAAGTACAAACGAAAATACAGAGTCAAACAATTTTGGGTGGAAAAATACAAATAGCATCGACCTTTAATTGTAAACAAATACCAAAAAGACACTGTGATTCACTAAACATTTGGGAATTTGTCCGCTGAAATTATAAATTTGGTTTAGAAGCAAAAATTTTCGCAGCGAACTTGACACTCAATTATTTGTTGAGTGTAAAAAATTGAAAAAGGCAATGGAAAATACGGCATTATGCTTCAACGAAAAAATTTTGTGAGAAATTCTACAGACCCAAGTTCCTCTGAACATTTGTGTTACTTTTTATTTCTTTGCTAAAAAGCTCATTCAAAAGATAAAGGAGAAAGGTAGGATGAACGAACATCATTCAAAGGTGAATCAAGATGTGTTGGTATTTGAAAAAAAAAAATAAATAAATAAAAATTGGGACACGAATGACTTTTTTTTAACAGAAATATAGTGTGAAAATGCCTTTCTACTGAGATCCCATAAATCTAAATAGGAGTAGTTTTGGCTCAATTATTCAAATTGTTCGTAAATCAATTTTAGAAAAAAGTAGAAAAACAGCATCAAAAATTTCATTCTTACGATTCCGCTGAAAAGATGTTTATATATTTTTATGCAGATTTTTTAAGCTTAATCTGTTTTGCCATCTGAGGGGACTTTTTACAAAAAGTTCTTTAAGAAGCGATTTTTATTCATAAAAAACTCAATTTTTGTAGGTATTTTCAAATCGGTCCAGCTCACTTAAATCTAGATATTTTTCCGAAATTTTTTTGGTGGTCGTCTTAAAATGTAATAAATTTTGTAATTCCGGCGGAAAAACCGCAACTTTTTTTGGTGATGCAGTCTAGTATACATACATATTTTACTAATTTAAGTTAAAAAAAAAAAATAAAAACGAAAAACTTTACTTTTGAAAGTCGGTTTAAGCAATTTTAGTACGATTGGAATAATTTTCAACGAATTAATTCAACGTACCAAGGTTATTAAATGCACCGAGTTTAATAGAAATTGATAATGGTTTTGAGTTCATTACGGCTTGAACCGATCTTCACACTGATGCTGGATCAATGTTGATCCTTCACCAAGCATGTTCCATGCAGACAGGACTACGTGGTGTGGAGCACATAAAATGGTGTCCCTGTGGGCATATTCAGGGATGGATCAAAGCTGGATGAAAAGGTTGGTGTAAGTGTCTTCTACGCATAACTCTCTGGGTCATTGCAGTAGTTTCCAATCAGACGTAGCCGCAACAAAGTAAGCTGGATGCTTATAAATGTACCCGAATTACATCTTTCCTGCATCATGATGGATAAAGACAAACCACTTTTGGGGTATTGTCGCCTAGTAAAGATTTAGGAGGGAGGAGATGGGATCATCCCAACATTTCTTTCTCAGCTACCCAACTTAGTTTAGAGCTTAAGGAAGTGGTTTTGTCCCTTCTTTCTCATCCTTGTGAAAATTTTGGGTTAGCATAAAGCATTTTTCTCCTACGAGCCCTGCTTTCCATGTTAGTATATCCTCGCCGCCTGTGAAAGCAGCCATTCTAAATTAACCTCACCTTTTCTTTATGTTTTAACTCATCTTTCGTTTATTTTTCCTAAAAAAATCGGGTAATGGAAAAATTTCAAAAACTTGGTCATCTCCAGCGATCCATGATTACAGAATTTGAAAGCTGTGTAGCATACTCGTTGAAGATTACAAACAACTTTTACTGATCACACACTGACGTTGAGCACTTACGTCCATATAGAGTTGTAGCGCACGGACGTAAGTACTGGCACCTAAATGTACTTTTGCGCAAAGCCAATATACCTTGAACTTTGTGCTGCTGAAGTACGGAATTTGCTGAGTAAATTTGT
>NW_016183536.1:1059-5521 GCF_001687245.7 Rhagoletis zephyria | reverse complement strand
TATGACTGCGGCTGCTGAGAAGGTAACGTTAATGTTAGAAATTCTAAAACGCGCATGTGTATAGATCAGTGATGGGCACTTTTAGATTTTTCAAACTCGCAAAGTTGGCCTATAAAACATTGCTTCCTGCTGTTGCTTTTCGGCAAAGCAAACCAAAGACTTCATTGCTTCACACGCAAGCACAATAAGTGATGATTTAAGTGTGGCCACCACTGCTTTAGGTCCGTACATACATTGTATGTAGGCAGAAGTGGCTTGGCTTGAGATGTGAGTTCACGGACGACACGGCCGCGTTTGTATGTATTTTTTCTTACTATAAATAAATGTTGATAAGCGTTTGTGACAGCATTAACTAGTTCGAGGAGATTTTCATGACCGAATGCGGAGATTGAGTTTGAGAGGTTATTGAAAAAAAAAAGATATTTACCGAATTTTTTTAAGAGAACGATCTTTTATACCTCTGAAAAGGTTCCCTAACCCAGTATTCTTTATTAAAAAGAGTTCGATCATTTCTGATGTAAAATGAACTAATCTTTGCCCAAACAGTCACAGAGAATGTGTTTTGAAGTCTCATTGCCTCCAAGACTGAGCCGGCATTCTGACTTTGAGATCGCACCTATTCGCTGCAAGTTAAACCGCAGTCGATTGTGAACACTAAGGTATCCAGATAGTAGCCTGATGTTGTTTTTTATTTAATCGAATAATGTTGAAAGGGTATCTGAAGAGTCTGGCCTGTCTTGGAACCACCTCCGCATTCTTATTGTCCGCACTCAGTAGTTATGGCACTCGAAAAGGACCGACATTTTTCCGGTTCTAAAAAGACTGTTAACGATCCTTCTAGCGCCAATGCGTTAGCGATTCCAGAACACTTACATAATATGTACATTAGGGTGGTCCAAGAATACAAGTAAGGTCCGAATTTTAGTCCTCTCACCCCCTAAGATTCGTCTACTTCGAAAAGAAATACCCCTATTTTTTCGTTATTTTTTTGTGAAATCAAAAAGTATTTAGAGGTCGCTAAAAGCGCTCAAAATGTTCCATGTACTTTATATAAAAAAAAAACAAAAACAATTCCTCGAACAGAAAACTCTATTCCTGTACAGGAGACTTCTAATATTAATACCCACTGTTTATTTTAGCATTTTTTTAATAATAACGATTTTTATGCGTCCTCCCTTTGCATTTTTTGGGGTTTTTGGGGACCTATAAAAAATAGTTAATATTAAAAAAATGTTAAATAGACAATTTGGTACTCCTAGTGGGAGTCTCCTGAAGAGAAGCAGGGTTTTCCGATCAAAAAATATTATTTTCTATATGTAATTAAAACGTAAAAAAAGTTGTATGACCTTATTTTTCCATTTCTCAACTAACTAATAAACCAATTACATACTTCAGATGAATGAAAAATGTTTGCAAAAAAAATCTTACGAATTGTCTATAGTGAATGCCAGTAGCAGTAGGAGTATTTGCTAAACTTTGATATAGGCAAATAACGATTTGAATGCTAATAATGAAAGATTGATGGATGGCTAAAACAAAACAAAGCAAAGTAAACAAAACAAGCGGTAAAAAATCGAATTTCTAGAACAAATAAGAAATGCTATTAAATAAGTTACTAAGCGTGTCTGAGAATGTATTAGCCTTAAGCAGCTTTAAAGGCGATTTTATTTATTTATTTTTTTTTTTTAGTTTTATGGGCACACCAACCATTATTTGCATAAGCATTATTGGCTCTTGCTCCCAAACTCGACGACGCGCTAAGCTTGTTGCCGGCCGTATTATATTTCATTTTTGGTTAAGCGATTAGCATAAAAAAAATATATATTTGTTCACAACAGAGATGAGCGCTGAGCAGCAGAAAGTCAAAAAATACTTGAAAAAAAAAATTATTGCAGACTCTTTAAATTCTTAAAATCTGTAAGTTATTGATAAATATAACTCAACTGTCAAATAAATTTTAACTGAAATAATAACGGCGGATTAACGCAGCATTTTAAAAAAAATCTGCAAATCAACTATTTTTACGCGATCCTTTTGCTTGCAAATTGTTGTAGAAAGCGCTTTAATGACAATCAATTATTAAAGAATTTCTGTCTGCACAAATATTTGCCATCATTGGAATGTAGGTTAGAAGCGCTGAAAAACTGCAAATGAATTGACCAAAGGCACGCAACATCACGTGCCAAAAATTTGCTCTCAAATGTCAACAAACGCATTCGCATACAAATGAAAAAAAGAAAATGGCTTAAACTAAACTGAAATATTTTGCGAGACAAAATCATAGAGGAATGCAGTAAAAAAAAAATAATAGGAACTTGCATATTTTTGTCGTTATTTTTTATTAATAGCAGCCTTTAGCGCCACCAAAATTAATTTAGATATTTTCATGCGAAAAGTTCAAAAACCTTATCTGAAGCGCATTTTTGGTTTAATATGTTCGTATAACAAAAAAAAATGATAACTCACAGTTATTTGCTTTTAGAATTTGCACACTTCATTGTTGATTTGTGAGTGACTCCTGCAAATACTACGTAAATGTATTGGCAAATTTTATGAACAGGTGTAAGGGGGAAGACTTAAGTATGGCGGCACTCTTCACGAAAGAAAGAAACATAAATAATATTTTGGGTAAAATACCAGAGTTGGAATGATGCAAGTTTTAATGGTTTGGGCCGAGAGTAGAACGCTTTTCATCTTTGCAAAGCCTCGCCAGCTATTCACACCAAAAAGTAGATAGGTCTTTCAACTCTTGGGTCTGAGGGTTCTGGATCTCCTAACTGATATCTCGGCTTTAAGTTTCCGGGGATGTAGAAGAAACTGTTTAAAATCCATGGACTACAACTTTTTTCACCATATAAATATGCAATATTAACTGGTATACCTGTTACCTTACTCATAGGTTCAATATCTATCGAAGGGTTTCAAGATCCTATGCCAGAGATCCTTAGCGACCCAGTTTTGTGGTTTAAGTTTATAATAAATAATAAATAATAAAATAAATGAATCATGTTTCGTTTTTAATATTTTTCGAACTAAAATTTTTTTGATATTTTTTATAAAAACACGGTTATGCTTTAACAAAAACTGTATTAATCATACTTTCAAACTTTATACAGAACTTAAAAAAAATTCCACAATTTTTTATCTAAATTTCGAGCTTTTTAACCAGAATTTTTAGAAACTTTTTGGGTATGCTGTTAACAAGCTTATAAAATCTAGTAAAATAAGTACAAGATTTAAGTGGCTAAAAAATCGCATTGATTTTTAATATATATATATATTTTTTTTTTTGTTGACAGCATTTGCACTTTTTTCTATATAAGCATAAATTTCTTATGGAAGAATATGCGCAAGACCGTTTGCAAAAAAAAATTAGAAAAAGTCAACGCCAGTTTTCCTAAATTTCTAAAAATTCTCGAAATTTAGATAAAAATTTGTGGAATTTTTTTAAGTTCTGTATGAAATTTAAAAGTGTGATTTTTATAGCTTTTGTTAAATTATAAACCATATTTTTATAAAAAAATATCACAAAAATTTTAGCTTGAAAAATATTGCAAATATTAAAAACGGCATGGTGTCATTCATTTTTGACCGCCACTGTAGCTACAAACATGTAAGTACATTGTACCAACATTGTAGTGTGACAATTTCCAAAAAAAAAAAAACAAACAAAAATTATTACAACATGTCATGACTACTCCTTTCACATTCACGCGTGCCAGTGAAGGCAATAACTTTTTCAAGGCTCGGCCCATGTGCACTTTAGTTTAATATCGCGTGCCAAATGACAGCTCGACGCACACACAAATGGCATGTGGAAAGCAAGTTTTGAGAGTTGTAAAAANAAAAAAAAAAAAAAAAAAAAAAAAAAAAAAAATGTTACCACATTACACATAACAAACGCAGGCGCACCCTTTAACAACGGCATTTTTCTTTGCCACAACATTTACTTTTCCAAGAATTCAGTAACACACCACAAGGCAAGTCCGTTTGCTGTCGCTAAGTGAAAAATCCAAGAAAAAATGGTTGAAACCAAAATCGATTTCCAAATATGAAATACCAAGCAAACACACAAAATTACCACGCCAAAAAGGCAATGGCTCGATGGCGTTCTTAATGATTCACTACAGCTCTATGTAAGTACATACCTGTCGGCTGAATATTCGCGAAGCAAAGCACTAAACAAAGTTGGTCAAAAGCAATTTGGTTTCATCTGCCGATTTTGGTAGCGCACGCGAAACAGGAAACCAAGCAAGTAAAGCAGATTTGTTTGTGTTTTCTTCATTTTTATTGTTTTTTTTTTGTATACCTTTCATGAGCATGAAATGGTATTATAACTTTGGTCCGATGTTTGTAAGTACCAGAACAAAAAGAGATAGACCCATGAAAATGTATACTTATATGATCAGAACGTCGAGCTGAGTTGATTTAGCCATGTCCGTCTGTCCGTCTGTCCGTCTGT
>NW_016183536.1:665-751 GCF_001687245.7 Rhagoletis zephyria | reverse complement strand
AGCTAAAACCGATAAATTTCGTAAGATATTTTATAAATAATAATACAAAGCCTACTGAGAAAATCGTTAAAATCTGTGCTGTATAA
>NW_016183536.1:0-602 GCF_001687245.7 Rhagoletis zephyria | reverse complement strand
GTGAAAATCACTTAGATTGGTGTCATATAAAGTATATCTTCCATACCTCTGATTGTTTAGATGCGATTTTTTATATAAGTATGTAACTCCTCTATCGATGTATGCAGATGTATTCAAAAGCAGTAATCTGTCAAACTAAAAATTGCAGATGTTCATGAAAGGTATGAAGCCTTCGGCATAGCCGAAGACAGCGCTGCTCTTACTTGTTTTTATATATATTTGGAGAGGCGAAGTGGGTTGATTTAGAGTTCGCTTAAAATTCCCAAAAAGCGAGTTTGTGGCGGCGGCTTGTTTGCAGCAAAGTTTTTTCCAACTGCCACTCTTCTTTGCTTTCAACGGAATTCTGTAGGCAACGCACGGAAGCCACACTTGAGTAGGAGGATTAAGGCGCTTGAAATTAAGAACATTTGTTGCTAGTTTTTTACAAACGTTTGTATGTATGTTTCTGCGCTTAGTATCTAGACTAGCGAGTATTCAATAGGCGCCTCTGGTCGCTGCGTTGAAGTTACTTAACATATACTACGTTTATACGCATGCATAAGTCGCTTTAATCAATTTCGCCGCGATTCAAAACATATGTATAAACTGAATTTCAATTCGCT
>NW_016183535.1:0-5521 GCF_001687245.7 Rhagoletis zephyria | reverse complement strand
AGTTTGCTCACTCGCTCGCTCGAACTCCGAGTTTTTGCCCACCCTGGGAAAAAGTAATAATAGATCACGATTTTTGGATTCTCTATCATAAGTGTGACATGAGATAAGAATTTTAAGAAAACTTGTTACTCTAAGAAAAAGGGCTGAAATTTGTATTTGTATCCAGTCGGAAAAGTAGTAATGCATTACTACTAAAGAGTTGTTTTACTGATTATTTTTTCGGTTATTATAAATACATTACATTTTCCCACTGGGTATCTGCTCTGTTGTAATGTATTAGTTAGAAGTTCGCACTACCACTCCGCAGGGCTTGGGATCGAGCCCAGATCCCGACTAACGTCAAAAATTTATAAAAAATAAAAAAAGATTTTTTTAATAGCGGCCGCCCCTCGGCCGGCAATGGCAAACGGTGGTGCTAGAAATAAATATCCATTTAGGGCTAGAATCTCCAGGAAAAAGTTCTAAAAAGAGCTAAATATAAAGTTTTAAAGCGAAAAAAAGTGCTAGTTTCATCATTCGCCGATTGAACATTTTTTTTTAATATTTTAGAAGGATTTTCCAAAACTTTATTTCATTAGGTACATAGGCATATACAGCTTTTATTTAAACAAAAATTCTAAGCTTCAAACTCGTAAAAAAAACATAAAAAATAAAATGTGTTTTAAGACTAATTAGGGGTCGCTAAACATAAAAATAAGTCTAAAAAATTTTCCCAAAAAATCGCTTTCGAGATATAGGCAAAAATCTGTTTTCTAGGTCTTTTGCAGTTATTGCCAAAAAAAAACTCCAGAAAAGCGAATACAACTAATCTTTTGTGGATATGTTTCGAGAGATATATTGGGCTTAATTGGGTGGACATATTTTTTGTGCCAATCGTACTTTTTGAGTTTCAGGCGTTTACATTCGAAAGATAAGGAACTTTTCAAACTTTTTCGAAAATTGTTTATGTTTATTCATTCCTTTCAGTTGATAAACTTTGTAAAAAAAAAAATTTTTTAAAAAGTTAGGACCAAGGACAATTTTATAACAAAAATATTCACCTTTTGATAAATTAAATAAAAGCGGCCAATTTCAATTTTTGCTACAATCACTTTCAGTTGAAAATGTGTTTTTCCACACAAACAGCAGAAATGTTTAAAATTAAGTTAAAATTTTTGGAATCTCAAAGGGCTGTTCCAAATTTAAAAGGGCTAAAATAGGAGCTAGGGGCTAAAAGCAAAGTTCTGGGGCAATTTGAAATAAAAAGAGCTAAATCTAGCCCCAAAAGTACCAAAATGGCAACACTGATGGCAAACCTTCGAGTGTATTTCTGCCGCGATAAACTACTTCTCATCACTGTAGGCCTCTCACCTTTGTGTGACAACATGAAAGCGCACCACACAAATCGGAGTAGAAGTTTAGGGGCATTCCAATGTAGCGGGCGGGACATTTTTCCTCGATTTCCAACTTTCAAAATATTAACACTTGAAGTCAGATATCAGTTGAATACGAAACTGATAAAATATAAAACTTAATTATGTAATTTACACAACAGACAACGATGGGGTGGGACAACGATGACACCCGCCTCTCTCTGAGTTGATGGATTCCTTTCCCAATTTTAGACAAACTATAAATATTTCATTCATAACGCCTTTCTCATATGTAGTTAATAGAATGTTAAGCTCAATTTTAAGCCTTGAAGGCGTTATTATATTTGAAAATTAAAACCAAAACAAAAAACTTCTAGCTTGGGACGGGCGGGACAATATTTTGTGACGGGTGGGATAAGTTACTTTTTAGGACACATAGTTCGTGGGCAGAATTAACACTACTGGTTTAATAGGAATATTTAATCACAGATTTAAACGCATTTTATGTAATTTAATTTTTTATCTGTGGTGTAGTCTTCGCTGAAATGGCGTTTAGGCATACTCTAACATATTGTGTAAGTGACAATCTATTACTTATTATTATTTACACTATAATGAAGTGCCAGTAAAGTGAAGTAAAGATTAAAGTGAATTAATCACAGCTTAGACAATATGCATATTTCTTAATTTTTACATTCGGCTGAACCACTGTGAAAAATCTTGTCCACCGCTAATCATTAATCAGGGTGTTAAAACCCCTTCAAACCACACAGAATCTACTCGGACTGTATTTTTACGCACAAAATTAAAGCTTAATGAAGAGAGTTGACCAAACTGAGTGTAGACTAATTAGTTGTATCCGAATCCAATAAAGTTTCGACCGTGCTCACTAGCTTCTACGTAAAATTTTAATTACCTTTAAACTTTTGTGTGTGGAAAATTTGCAATTCAGGTTGGCGATATACAACTCATCACAAGGTGAGTGTATCGCCAACAAATACCTAGCACTCTGATTAGTTTGTTGTCGTGACATGCGCTATGCGAGCACATTGAGAGACACGGTAGCAAGTATGTATGTGAAGTTAATGCAACAAAACTTTCGAGCCAACTAAGTAGCAATAGCGAAATCACGCGCCAAATTAAGCAATTTCAATGCAGCAAACAACAAGTCAATGCATTCAAGCAAACATACATAGCTGAGCAATAGCAAGCAACGGTGGCAATAGGATTTTACGAACAGAATTGAGGAAAATGCATACCTACCTATGAACGTGAAACGTATATTTGGACATGCGTATGTACCCTGTAGTCAAACGTACTAGTTGTAAACTACCTCACAACTAGTATGAACCGCATGCCCAACTAGTCAGCCAACTATCTTTTTTCCATGCAATCAACAGGTATTTTTAACATGGGGATGTCCTACGAGATGGCAATTGCCAGATTTCGGTCAGATATATACCAGTCTCATACTAGTTCAAAATAGACAGAAAAATACTAGTCCAATTACAGACCAAAACCACTTTAATATATTATACATTTCTATTTAGCAGCCTTAGATTTTCCAATAATTTGTGTTTAATTTTTTGAGTATTAATTAAAAGCAATACTAAATACATAAATATTCCAAACTTTCGAACATAAATGTTAATGCATTTTTCATTAAATGTTATTAAAAGCAAAAGGTTTCCGGTACAATAAAACTATATTTTTATCTCTTTTAATAATATTGAATATACAAGAGAAAACATTATTTCAAAATAAAATGAACACTTTAGTTCATTTTTGAGTGAACTAAAATTAAAATAAAAGTTTTCATTGAAATAAATTAAATTCATTAAATTTGCACATTTCGGTCTATTCTTTTTAAATATTCCTTTTTAAAATTTATAAAAGTAATAATTAATGTTTAAAATTTGAGGTTTAGATAAAAATACAATAAATATTTAAATGTTTCAGGCTGTTATTAAATATTTTCAATTTTTGTGTATAGTACAGAAATTAATCAAATAATATAAATCGTTTAATAAAAAAGGTTCAAAAAATAATTGAAAATTATCAAAAATAACAAAATAACGATGTGATTAATAATTAATTACTTAAAAAAAAATTTAATTGACTAATTAATTACTTTAAAAAAATTTATTAAGTAATTAATTTTAATCATTGGAAAGGTGGTAATATCGGTATTTAATCATTAAACGGTTATCCAAAAAAACATGCTTTAATTAATAATCATTATGAATATTAATCATTGCTGTTTCTGGTATAATTGAATAAGTACTCGATTTAATGGTTTACAATATACCCAAATAAAAGTTATATTATTTTGTGTACTTTATTGTATTAAACTGTCGAATTCAAATAAAACAGGGCATGCATAAATCGTTTTGTACTTGGTACAAGTCTGGTCATTTTCGAACTAGTTCGGTTTCTGTCAGGAAATTCTAGTTGTAAACTAGTATTTTTCCTGACTAGTTTGGAGTTTCACTGCAGGGTATGTACGCGCAATGACAGCCAACAGACAACATAACAAGCAATAGCGAATAGCAGCATGCCATTGTTTGCATAGAATGCAATTTTGTCAGCGACGTCATGCCCGGCTGGGTGCGCAGCTAAAACGTCAATTGTTTGATGGCTGAATGTTTTTGGCGATGACGCATGCCATTGCAAGCTTGTAGCCGCATTTACCTCTGGCATGCCAAAATGTTCTTACCCGCTCAGGTCGTTAGTGCTGCTGCTCCTCAACAGTGGCTGTCCATTGTCTGGCGCGTGCTTTATGATGTATCCAAAGACATTTTGTGGCAAATTGAGTAAATCAAGCTGTAAGCGTTGACCTCCTTGCAATTACTCAAGCGATCTGCAAGTGTAGCAGCGCAGCGAGAGGAAGAGGAAGAAGAACAAAACAAGAAATTTGAACTCTATTATGCTGTACAATTAAGATGAATGGCGCTTTTAGTTATATTAAATTTAGAAGAAAAAAAAACTCAATTGTCAGAAGAATGGAAATATAGGGCGCTTAGCAATCACAAAAATTTGTTTTGCGTCATATTGCCTATGAAGCTGTGGAAATGAAAAGAGATTTGCCACACCATTTTGCGAAACAAAAAATTTCTAAATAATGTTCAGACATATAAATTTCAACAAGCTATGCTTATGGTGTAACAGGCGAGTACTGCGAGTGAATTCTGAAAAGATTAACCTAGTGGTTTTCACTAAGAAGCACATGGTACCTGATCTTGATAGCATAACTCTAGAGGCAAATAACCTTGCAGTAAAGGAAGTGGGGAAATGTATGGGTCTAACTCTGGATAGTAAACTAAATTGGGGGTCCCATCATGGCAGCATGCTAACGTAGTGGCGATTCCATCCATGTATACACAGATGGCTTAAAACTCGAAGGTAGCTTTGGTGGAGGTGTATACCTCCGAACACATAGGAATCTCCTTGGACTGTCGTCTACTACTTAGATCAGTGTACGGGTTTTCAGATGGAACTGATGGCAATCGATAGGACCACAAAACTGTTAAGGTGTAATACGATACCCCAAGTTGATGTCTATATTTTCACTGACAGCCAGTCGGCATTCAAATCGGCGGTGTGGTTTCCGGTACACTGCATCAAAGAGGGTAATTATAAGGCCGATGAATTCGCGCAAGTTGGCACCAGACTTCCTACTGCGGATATAAATGATGAAATAGTAATACCCTTACAAACTTGCAATCTACTGATCTCCGAGAGGCTTTCTTAAATAGAGAACGACGGATAGCACGACGATATTACCTGTAAAACTGCAGTGCAATTGGGGTCGATGTTTAGCGCTAAATGCACTGGCTTACTATTAAGCCAAAATAGGCATAACGTCAGTTTGTTAGTATCAGTCATAATAGGACGCTGCCCAATACAAGTATGCCTATCGACTGGGCACAATAGATCATCTAGTCAAAAACTCTCCACTCTACATGGGTGCATAATTATTCGATAACTTAGAGGACCTTAGATGTGTGGAAATCAGGCATCTTCTAAAATTCTTGCGAAGTTCAGAATAGTTTTAGGTGGGATTGTGAGTTGCTGACTCTACATGCGGCATCAAACTGGGCCTGGAGCCTATGTGTGTCTTATAGACCAGTGCTCGTCAAAGTGGTGGTCCGCGGACCGGTGCCGGTCCG
>NW_016183534.1:0-5522 GCF_001687245.7 Rhagoletis zephyria | reverse complement strand
CGCTTATACAATTTGTTAGCGTTTGGCCGACCTACCTCTCCGATTTGTGACGGGCGCCCTGATGTTGCTGCCGGGCGACCGCTATTAGAAATAATCTTTTCTTTTATTTTATTTCGGTTTTGATTGCAGTCAGAAACTGGGCCCGATCCCAGGGCCTGCGTGATGGAAGTGCGCACTTTTGACCACTACACCATAGCGGCCGCCTAGGATTATTATACTGGGTCATATAAAAAGTCTCCGCAAATTTTTGACACGGTTGCCACTTGTTGAAAAAATAACCAAACAAAATCTTAAAAAAAAAAAATAACCAAACAGAAAAAAAACCAAATTTGTTTTCCACGGATCTATTACAAAAAGCAAAACTTATTGAAACAAACAAAAATTCAACAATTTTATTAAGCTTGACGGCGTTTTTTTTAATGAAAATTTTGGAGAAAAACAACATTAATTTACATTTTGGTAGAAGTTATAGCTGTTTTTGCGGAAAACAAAAATTACTGAAATACTTGTGCGTTGAATCACATATTTACATTTACATATGTGCATATAAAAAATGTTACTTTAAAAATAGGACTTTTGAAAATCCATTTATTAATTTTTGTCCTTCAGTATGCAATAACACTTTTTGCAAAGAAAAAAATTGCTAATTTCTAATAAAAAAAAAAAACCAAATAACCAAATTATAAAAATAAAATAAAAATAACCAAGTTTGGTTCGAAACGACGAACACAGGCAACCGTGAAGTTTTGGTAAATTAAAAAAAAATATCTTTTTTGAAAATCAACTTTAATCAAGTACATATTGGCCATTATTTTCTGAGACCTTTTGCCATTTTTCGGGTAACTTCAAAATTCCATCGGTGTAGAACTTCTGTGGCTTATCGGCCAACAAATTAGCCAAATGAATTCCAGTGGCTTTTGGTCGGCAAATTTTTTACCATAAAGAGAGTTTTGCAGGGACGGAAACAAATGTAGGTCAAGTTCCGATCAAAGATCTGTGTGGCCTAGCATTGTCATGGTGGAACACAACTCTTTTCTGTTGATCAATTCTGGTCGCTGTTTTATGATTGCTTCTTTCGAGTTGTGCCTAGTAGAGCTCATCATGGACAATTTGCTTCCAATCCCACCAAACACTCACCACAACCCTGTTTGCCGTCAATCCAGGCTTTGGAGTCTTTTGTGGAGGGTCATCGGTATTTTACCAAGATCGCTTGCGTCGCTTATTCTGATATTCAATCTACCAGCGCCCGTATTGATTCGCCTAAGAAATGGTTCGATTTCATTGCCTTTTTTAGCAGTTTTTCACTGATAGCCAATCGTTGCGTTAATTCATGTGGCACCCAAGCTATGGGTCATGTGGTTAATGTAAGTGCATTTGCTATCTCTTGACCGCTTTCATACCGGTCTTGGATTATTTCCACAACTTTTCCGGTGGTTGGCAGGCTAGAGCCAGGTGCATCTTCGTCATACGAGAATGTGTACCGTACACTGTATAAATTTATTGGCATGTTCTTGCAGCATTTTCACCTTTCCTTTTTAAGAAAAAACGCATCACCGAGCGTATTTCTTCAGATATTTCACAAATTTTCAAATCAGTATCAGTATGGATAAGTGTTGCCAGATGTATGCGCATCAACAGCACATAGTTCCGATTCCATTATTGTGTATCAATCATCAAAATTTCTTGTCCATAAGTTAGTCTTTCCAACCAGTCTTTCTATCCAGATTATTAGAAGAAGTGATCATCACAATTGTTAAGTGCTTTCTTTGACGCTGAAGACAGGGAGTCTTGCCTTCTTCTTTAAGAGGTTTATGGACAACAATGCACCGCTCGTCTGACTAGAAAGTTCTCGCTTAATTCCGTAAATCTCATATTCTATTGAGCAATGAGGGCAAGAGAGGACAAATACGATTATTTTTCAAAAATTATATTTGTCCAAGTAATGCAAAATCAAGTATGCATAAGTGAAAAGTAGGAGTTGCAGTGGCCAGATTAGCATAATCGAACTTAATAAAAAAAAGCCAACGCCTTAGTCAGTTGGTAAGCATTTTATTATGATTTAAAATATTACATTTGATTTAGTTCAATATTTTATGCGTATAAGTATGTGTATATGTAAACAATAAATACATAATTACAATTCACATTATTGGAAGTTATGAAGAATTGGAGTTCATATTTACAGGTGTTGATTTCAAAGCCATTTCATTTTAATTAGTTATTTATGTAAATGTTCATCGCTTAAGCGTTTGCCTGTATAATTTTCTAATAAACATATGTATGTACATATGTATGTAGGTATTTCCAACAACATTGAGGCCAAACATCATAAATATGTAAGTATGTAGTTTGTACAAATAACACAAAACTAACAATTGTGTTGTCACTACCAGCCATATGAATACAACATTTCAACATTTTACTAATTTTTTTTTTTAAATCATTTTTTATTTATTTGTTCCAATTAATTTCCTTAGCTATTAAGTATATAGTATATGTACATATGTATGTAGGCAACGTACAACATTTTATCGGACATAAATTTTACTATTTGTGGGTTCTCTTAGTAACTTTTCTAAAATGCTTTTATTTAACTATGTTTTTTAAAATTAACATTTTTTCTCTTCACCTTTGTACTTTGAAATTTTTGAAGTGGAACAGTTGAACTGCAAAAGTACATATATGTATGTGTGCATATGTCCTACAATTAAACGGGATTAGCATCAGCTATACATAGGACGTTGTGTTTTAGGTGTAGCAATTAAGTTTTTTTTTGTTATAAGAGTTTCGTTTGTGTTTTATTTTATTTGGTGATACATACATTTTTTGGTAATGCCCAAAAAGCAAGCATAATAATATTTGTATAAAAGATTTACGTAAATTATACATAATTTTGAACCTTAAAATTACGAGCTGCCATCATAAGTATGTATTAAGTTTAATGTGTTAAAAATATTTCGTTTCGTTTTACATTTTAGTTGGATTTTCTGTTATTTTTAGAAAGTAGTATTTTGATTATCAAATATTAAATGTTTCATTTCATTTTGAAAATAACACCTTACGCCACTACTATTTAGTTGATTAGTTTACTTTAAAGCAGGTTTTGTTCAGGGAAAATTAAAAAGTCGTGAGTGAAAATCGCTTCCGCCCGCGGAAACTGTGGAATTATGTAAATGCTGGCAATAAAAAACTCATTCTATTTAGTTTCCAATTTAACCAATTAATTATGTACAAGATTTTTGTGCTCTTAACCCTTAATCACTCACATGGGGTCAACCCAATTTCGTTCGTAAAAAAAAACACTCGCGTTGGTTGGTTTTAGTTTTGTTTTTGTTTTTCCATATGCAATAGCGCGATTTAAGTATTTTAGGAATAAATATTTGGTTTAGTATTTGATTTCATAATATCGAAGCTTTGTATTCGGCCTAACAAGTTGGGGTCGCTGACGACCCCATGCGAACAGTTGTGTGAGTCGTGCGAGTAATTAGGGGTTAAGCTAGCCTAGAACACTAAAGTTCCATGCATCCGACTCAGTCAAAACTCTAGAATCCGAACTAAAAATTGTAGACATGGTTCTAATTATCGAAACATTCCGACTATCGGTTTGTTTGAATATATAACGTGCGCTGTAGCACGCCCAAATCCAAATGTCGTAGAACTGGAAAAATACATAAAATTTTTACCATACTCTTACTGAACTGCTTTTAATTTATAAACATAGAATACTTTAAAAATGACTGAGACAAAAATTATTAAGTCCACGTAGTCATGTAAGAATGTTTTTATGAATAAACTGAAAATTCCAGGGATTGGTTTGGGTAGTTTTTAAACCCAGTTTTGAAAATTATTCGGCCAGACGTACGGTCTGTGCTCGGCCACTTAATCGGTTTGTGGCATTTTCTTGACATTATTACATCGTGTAATTCTACGTTGGACTCCTCGGCCAAAATCGCTTAGGCAGTTACAGCGCCTACTCATCTATCAACTCGATTTTTTGGATTATGGAGCAGTCGGATTAACCAGTTTTAACTGTATGTGTACGCGTCTTTACCTTGTTGATTCAGTTTTTATCTTTTTAAGTAATGGAAATGGCTTGAAGAAATTCGATCTGCAGAATGAAATGAATATCTATACCTACATGCATACAAGTGTCGACAAATATTTAGACAAGTTTTTGCTTCTAATTCGCTGTTTTGTCATTGACATGATGGGCAAGTCCTGCCATCGCGATTTTCTCTTTTGAGCTTCGAAAGTTGCTGATACCTTTTACACCTAAGAACTTTTACTTTTGTAAGACATGATTTCTAGGATGCATCGTTTGTTCAGTGTATCCCTTCTACTGAGGCAGTGATCACTTTCACTTGCATCCAATTTAGTTTCTCCTTCCACTAAACACATAAAACGAAAAATAAAATTTTCTGTTTGTTTAGTGGGCAATGCGACCAATGCACTTTTCTATATTTGCCTGGTCCTCTTCAACGTTCAATGTCTGCGTGGTTATATTTTCAAGGTATGTCCTATTAGTTTTTTCACTCAGTCATTAAAAATTATATTTTTTTCCATTTATTTATTTTTAAATACATATTTACACGTACATATGTATGTATTTTTTTAATTACATTTGCATGTACTTGGATATTGTAGCTTTATGCAATTATTGGTAAACAACAATTAATGCATTATTATACATAATAAAGGAATCAATCACTCCACTTTTATGTAAAATGCATATGACTAAAACTTGATTATTTTTTACTGGGTAGCTATGTATGTATTGCACATTTAGCACTTTTGCAAGTTAAAACGAAGCCAAACAGAGCAAAGTTTTGCAACAACCGGTTTGTACGGGCACGAGTATGCATTTTTTTTTAAATTATTTGGTGTTCCCCGAAAGATGCTTGGACTGACTGGTTCAAATAATTTCGATGGTCTTCAGGAGTGTCAGTGGGTGTTTTGGTGTTTTGGAGGTATCTGTTGGGAGTTTACTTTTTCATGTTGCGGTGCTTCTTACGCAGACCGTAAAAGTAGCGTAGCTGATAGTCTGCATTGTTGTCGCTTCCTTCCACCTCATCGGCGGGCATGTTTTTGGTCAGCACACCACTGCTGCCTATAGTTTCGATGTTGCTGACGCTGGCTGCTTCATTTCCATGAGTTCGTCTTGTAGAGGCCTCATTCCTGTCGTCGCTGGCGCTGTTTGAGTTTCTGTTGTCATTTGCTGTTTCGTTGGTCATTTCATTTCCATTGACTTTGGAGGCGTCTCCTTCTTCAAGCGCGTTGATGTTGAATTGCGTGCGTCGGGCTGCCTCAGCTTCGCCTTCGCTCTCAACACCGGCCAGAGCGGATGCTGCCAGGATGCTATCGTACATGTATGCCGGTCGTTGTGGGTAATCAAAGAGGGGGGACACGTCGGGTGCGTACTCCAATTGATTGACGTAACGGCGTGGCTGCAGCAGCTGCTGCAGTTGCAGTTGCCATTGATGTGGTGTGTAGTATGTGTATGTTTGCTGTCGGTACGGCGAGCG
>NW_016183533.1:0-5523 GCF_001687245.7 Rhagoletis zephyria | reverse complement strand
ACTACTTTAAATACTGGTACGTTACTCACCAAAAACTAAAAATCTAAAACAATTTACATAGCGCCTTTGCAAGTGGACAACAAAAGTTCAACATAAATAATACGTTAAAATTTGGCAAAAAGTGGTTCGGCCATAATTTTTTGACCACTGTATGTATTTTTTTATACCTTTAATTGGACCTTCACATTGTACATAAAGGAAGTACATAACAAAATTAAAAAAATATATGCCTTTTTTTGCCTTTTTTAAAGCTCATCAGCACTTGCTGGTATTTTAAGAACTAAAGATTAAAAAAAAAAATGCTTCAGGGCGTACTAAATTTGAGGTAACGAATCAAATACTCAAAAAAAAATTAACTAAGCAATTTACGAAAAATAACAAAACTGAATTTCATTGAAACAAAATGTCATTTATATGTTTAGTTGAGTATAATTTGAATGGTTTATGTTGTTTTGTTTAATGTAATGAATCGTTTTTTTATTTCTAATGTTTAATAAAATGAAAAAACTTTAATATTTTAAAAACTCGCTCCTTTTTTGATGGTTACAGTTTTTTGGTGGAAAGTGCAGATTTTTTCCAGAAATTTACAGTTTTTAGAAGAAAAAAAATCTGGCAACGTTTGTTGTGATATACTTTTATGATTATTTTCGGATATTTACATATCCGCCATAAATAGTTTTGCATCGCAGTAATAAATTACACTACATTTACGAAGTCAAAAATTCCGCAAAAACTTCATGGTAAGTATTTTTTTAATGTCGACAAAGTAGTTTACTTGCAGGAAACCAAATTATTTAATTAAAAATATGCCTTAGTATTTCCGCTTCGTGTGAAAACCAGAAAGCTCCCCAATGTGTCGATATTTTTTTAGAGCTTTAAAAGGTAATCATTACAATCAAAATTGACTTAACTAAATTTTTGGAACATTTTTTAGCCAACAAGTCGAACAGCACGACTTTGGTATCATATACATATGTATCACACTCAAGTTCTGAAAAAATTTCGAATGGCGAAAAATTCAAACCATGGAAAATGTTACTCATACGCCATGTAGGAACATGTCAGAGTACAACCATGTCGGTGTATCGGCGTTCATTGTGTAATTTCAAAACTTGAGATTTTCCGTAAAGTGTAATTGAAAAAATGAATATAAATTTTAAGAAAAGTGGAGGTCTCAAGCCTCCGTGCAGTTTACACTTTCAGAGTTTGGAATTCTTTATAGGTTGCGGAAAGACAAAATCGATGCAAGTGGCTCGGATAATCGAGTAGCGAAGGACAACTGAAGGACAAATTTGAAATGCGCATTTGGTGAAGACACGCAAAAATCCACTTCCGTGCAACTAGGAGAGAAGGAGATGGGTAGAGTGCTGTAAAAACTTGAACTTTACGTAATGGCAGCTGAAAATTTTGTTATATCGGAAAAGGGGGGGGGGGCGAGGAGAAAACCGAGGTATGTGTATGTACATATGTAGATTTATAGATGTGTATGTATGTATGTGTGCATGTTGAAAGTGTTTAATGAAATGTCGCTTTGCAGCTGCGCGCTGCAAGTTGCGCCAAGCCTCTGCCAGAAGGAACTTCGAAATTTTCAAGGCAGTGCCGTTGAGGACAAGCCTTAGACGATTATGTAATCAATAATTTTCTGAATAAGGGAAATTGAATTCACACTTTTCCCACTTAATTTATGGAACTAAAAAAAATTAGCAATATAAATTTATGCGTGTGTATGTACATATGTAGGTATGTATGTATTGGTGCAGCCTGCTTACCAATAATCTTGCGGAGGTCTTCGATGTATTGCCTTAGGAAAATCACTTTGACTGTTTTTTTTTTTTTTTTGGTTTACTATATATGATTTTTGATGAAGAAAGTGACTGACTGGTGACTGTTGCGAAGTGTCTGCGAGATGCGATGCGAGTATTGGTGATTGGTCTTAACTACTTCAAATTGCTGATGGTAGAGCGTGGAGCGTGGGCTTAAATTACGTAAATATACAGCAACAGCTACAGGGATACACTTCCTTTTGTGATTATTTGCTAATTTTTTATATTTTTATTTTTTTTTGCTGTTTGCGTTTTCTACATTTATCTTACAACGTTTTCGAAATGGATACTTCAGCTACAATGTTTTCAAGCACAAGCACGTTTTGAACCGTTTTCCACGAATTCCACGAAGGTTCACACAAACTAATTCTACCGAATTTTCAAAAACACACTTAGTCCTTTCTAGCTCAGCTCAGGATTTGTCTGATTTGTTCTGATATCAACTCAACCAGTAAAAGCTACGTTTAGCCAGGACGGACAGAACGCGAATACAGCTTCACTGTCTGACGATCGGCGGCGCTATGTGCCACAGCATCTGTTCGAGTCGCCTAAGAAGCCGATTTTTCAAAATGGCTGCTAGGGCACTTTGCCTTGCCTTGCCTTGAGTGTGTATGCGTGTTTAAACTTCGTGGCGACATCGTCGACCAAACGAATGCAATGTGATTATTGATTTCATTTTTTTTTTCAAAGACAAAAGCAAAGTCACCCACAAAGCCGCCCACAAGCATCGTCGGTTTGCGCTGCGCGTATGGTGGAGCTCCCTCCCGCTCTTACTCTGCGATTTGCAGCAATTTGGGGAGCATCAAAGCTCCCCATGAATTTTTGGTGAATGACGTCATAGTTGCCATATTTTCTATGTGGGCGGAGCTAAAATGCTGAGACGTTAGCTAAAATGGTGGCGCTTAGAGACAGCTGGTGTGGATGGCTTTGGTGCTGAACACGCCTTCTTGGTGTCTCTGCTTTGCTTGTTGCAAGAACACGAGCTAATGGCTACTTTTTTGCTGGCATTGCATAACTAATGGCCTTAAAGAAGCAAATAAAAAGTGGCTTTAAAGTAAGAATTTAAAATTTTAA
The DNA here is from genome assembly GCF_001687245.7 of Rhagoletis zephyria. Lineage (NCBI taxonomy): Eukaryota > Metazoa > Arthropoda > Insecta > Diptera > Tephritidae > Rhagoletis > Rhagoletis zephyria. The sequence goes on along the minus strand of NW_016183533.1, from coordinate 2,626 downwards.
ATTGCAAAAGTTTCTGAATCCGATTAGTGTCATTTTAAAGAAGATGTTCAAAAGCAAACGCAACGAATAAATCAGCGACACAATTGATATTTCTTACGAAGGCATTGAGGAAAGCTTATTTGAATAATATAATTATGGTATATTGCATGTATTTCGAAAGTACTACTTTTTCTTTGACCTCAATAAAGACTTATGCAATTTACTCAGAGAACAAGGAAATATCAAATGTGTTAAATATGTTCTCCTATGCGGGTGCATGTACATATGTACATATATTAGGGTGTTTCACTAAAACCTACAAAACAATATGATCTCGAATATTTATGTATACTCGGTAATTGAATCATCGCCGCGAACCACTTTGTTAGCAACAAAATTATAATTTTGCCGAAATAAAAAGAAAATGTGTTTAATGACGCACATGCATAAGCTAATTTGATTTGGTTGTCTACTTTTTCCGTATAAGAGTATTCAAGAAACTTGCCTTTACTGTATAAAATATATGCCAAGTAACTGAAAACAAATTTATTTTAGTGAAAACAATTACTTTAAAAGACAATTTCATTGCATTGAGTACAAAAAATTCCGCCCGCTGCATGGTCATAGTAATTTTTTAATCGCCTACAAAACAAGGAGGAAGGTTATTAATTCATGGGAATTTTTCTTTTTTTGTTTACTCAATTTCACCGCATAACTTTGGAATAATTGAACCATTTTCGACAATTAATTTTTATCGGAATGTAAATTAAAATATATTTCACTGTTCAATATTGGAGTTGGTGTGAAGTATGCAAATGAGAACAACAATTATCAACTTATTGAGCATTAAGCAGAATATACACAAGCAGACTTGTCTGTACTACATGTCAAGTATGACATACCATCGCATCGTGTAGAGGCGAGTGTGCACACCAAATTCAAGGTCTGCATATGTACATGCATGAAGAAAATTGAAATTTTTCAATTTTTCTGCTCGTTGTTGCGACAGGTATGAACGTTTATAGTAAACAATGCAGACAGAACCTCATACTTGAATAGATTTTTATGCGGAAGTTTGTGTGAGCACCATGGCTATAATTGATAACGAGTTTTGGCGCAATTTTATTGAAGCCTTTAGGGGCGAAAAAGTGTTATGGGAGATAAAACACGACAATTACAAAAATAAATTAAAGCGTGTCCAAAGTTGGGAAATACTTTTACAAAAATATAAGGAATTAGATCCACATGCCACGATTAACATCGTAAAAAAACGCATTAATGGCATGCGGAACTGCTATAGACGGGAACTTTCAAAAATCTTTTGATGAACAGGACGCTCAATACCAGTGACTTTTCATTATTTTAATTTTAATTGTTATTAATTTTATAATTAAATAAACGTTTATTAATAAACTAGCTTATTGCCGCAGGGTTTCACCCCACGTTATACAAACAGTTCTTTTGTGTTCTTCACAGTACATTTTGTATGTGCCGAAGCTGGTTCATTGGCCTTATAAAACCATAATGAAGCAAATTTTTCAATATGTAGGGTCATCGTCTGGGGGAACGTACTAGACAAGAAGGCCCTCAGGGTTAAGCAGCTGGAATCTGCATGGCCGGTTAGTTGGCAAGACAGGGAACCCTTGAAGANAGGGTCATCGTCTGGGGGAACGTACTAGACAAGAAGGCCCTCAGGGTTAAGCAGCTGGAATCTGCATGGCCGGTTAGCTGGCAAGACAGGGAACCCTTGAGGAAGTGGTGGGTGCTCCCCTGACTTCTTGTGGTCTATTTGTGGATAGATTACCTGAATGTATTCGTCCAATGTTTTTATTATGGCTTCACAAGTTTCTAATACAATACGACTTAAACTGTGTGGAGATATTGCTGTTAAAAATTTTAAATCTTCGAAGCTTTCGCCGGAGGACAAACATCTAAGAGTAGCCGAAAGCCGTTCATGGGGCGTAATTGCATCTCTCATGAAAGTATCTCTTTTTTTATTAAAGGCTCCACCATCAACAGGAGTTCTTGATAGTTTGAATTGTTCATGCGAACAAAATTTTTAAATTTTTTTATAGATTTTGATTCCAATTCCTTAAGGAGTGGTACGTGTGAATATTTTGCGCGTTGTTTAAAAATATTCACACCAAAAGCGTTGTTTTCGCCTTTTTTCCTTCTTTTTCTTATCATTTTCAGCGCACACAGAAATTACAAGCAAGGCTATAATTTGATTTTTTGATGTCATGACGTTCACTCACTTCAACAATTTCAACTAAATGATGTTTGAACAACGAGTCGCATAGGTGTATACTGACCTGACATGCGACCAAGTATGCATACAAGTCTGATTGTGTATATTCTGCTTTAGCCAAGGCGAATTAATATAAGGTGATAGCAGGAGTACAAAAACAAATATTTACATGTATTTGTTTTGCTTTGGCGGCGGCATAAACTGTCAAAATCTGTAAGAGTGTGTGTAGAAATTCAAACAAAATTTTTCAGTTTGATNTTTGATATCAGAAGCCGTGCGGCGAAACACATACACATAATCAGCTGAGCTAGTAACACCACCTTATATTAATTCGCCTTGGCTTTAGCTTTATTTATTTAAAAAACAAAAGACATTTTGCTTGGTAAAATTTCGATTCTA
>NW_016183532.1:0-5523 GCF_001687245.7 Rhagoletis zephyria | reverse complement strand
TTATAACCCTCAGGCAGTAGAATTCCCCTTTATGTTTTGAAAAGAAAAGGAGTTGAACACCTTTTGCAGAGAACACCTTTCTACGTAGGCGGCCTTCGGCCGCACTTAGGGATTATAACCCTCAGGCAGAAGAATTCTCCGTTCTGTTTTGCGAAGAAAATGAGCTGAACACCTTTTGCAGAGAACACCTTTCTGCGTAAGCGGCCTTCGACCGAACTTAAAGCAAACAAATCGGGCGGGAGCCACACCGCCTACGTCATGGTCAATATTTTTGCACAGGGGTTCGTGACCGGAAACCCTCATTGATAATAATACACGCCCAGAATAAAAGTAGCGGTAAATTTTCATTTTCTTTTGTATTAGGTTTGTATAGTAACTTCTCCAGTAAAACATTGCAGCGAGAGCGTAAAAGCAAAATAGAGCGTAAAATTGAGAAGAAGAGAAAACTAGCAAAAACTTAGAAGTGAATAGTTGTTGCACTGTCTTGACATTCTGCTGTAAACATTTTACTATTTATAAATCAGTTTTAAACTCTTTGCTTTACACACAAGCACTTACACGGTCCAGTAAATCATGAATATTTTGATTTCCACTCATTTTACTTTTGTTTGTGCTAAACCAATTCAACAAATGGCGGCTTTTGACATTTATTCTTCTTCTTCTGCTAGCTAATTTCTGCTAGTAAAATTTTCACTAGCAAGAATTTGCTGCAGTGTTCTTACGCTCTGGATTCAGTGCTCTCTTGCAAATTTTTTGGGTTATCATACACTTTTCCCGTAAAAATTTGCAGGTTCCAGTACAAATTAGTACTGACTATTAGTTACTATACAAACCTATTGATTTCCCCTGTATTCCTTTTTAAACATTGCCTTCTTTGTATGTATTATTTTGTACAATATGGCAACACATGTTATGTGTCAGTTTGCAACCATGTGTTATTGTAAATATGGGTGCAATTCAATGTAATTTACAAGTCGACAAAAGTTGAATTAAAGAGATTTATATACAAGATAAAATAAAATAAAAGTGTGTAAAGTATTAAGTACAGTGTTATGTTTATATATATGAAAGTATGTGACAAATGCACTTTTTGTTAAGGAAACCAAGTGGAGCGACTTAAGAAATTTTAACAACAAATAACTTATAAACAATGATATTGTTTATAATTTTTAGTTATACATGTTTTAGAGGATACCTCCCTTAACATCCTGACCAAGTTTCATTTGTTAATTCCACCTGGTTTTCTTAAAACACAAGGTGCGGCTGACTACTAAAGCCCACCCTAATATTATAGTTTAAAACACTAAAACCTCCATTTCCATTCGTACTGTCATCAGAGGGTCAATTCTCGTTCTGCGTTATTGTGAAGTGATATAAAAGTAACACTTTTACACGGCATTTATTTCGGTGTTAATTTTATACTCTTCACTTCACTTTACGATAACGCAGAACGGGAATTGACCCTCAGGCAGTGTTGGCAATATGTTAATCTGATTAATGATTAAAAATTAATGATTAAAATGTTAATCGCGATTGACGATTAAAAAAATATGGCAAAATATTTTTTTTTGTCACTTATTTCAACATATTTTGATTAAAAGAAAAGTACTGATAAAAATAAAATATTTCACACAAACAACAAAAAATATAATCGATAATCGCATGAGGCTTTGGCTGAAAATTTTAAAATGTACTTAGCGGCATTGTGCTACTATGATAGACGGCCGAGTAATCATAGCCGACTTATTTACAGTAGACTGCATCACTGCCCATACAAAAAATCGGTACTGTTTTTCCACTGGAATTATAAAATCTATGTATTATATTTTAAGACTTCCACCAAAATATCGCAAAAATATTAAGATTTACAATCTGAAAATACCTCCAAAAATGGAGTTCTTTTATTAATAAACAGTTGTTTTTAAATATTTTTTGAAAAAATTACCTCAGATGACTGAGTAGTTTAAGCTTAAAAAGTTTTAATAAAAATAAAAAAAAATTCTACGGAATCATAATAATGAGATTTTTGATGCTGTTTTTGCACTTTTTTCAAAGACTGGTTTAAGAAAAACTTAAATAATTCAGCCAAAACCTTACCATTTAGACTTATCAGGTATCACTGGTAAGGTATTTTCTCTCCCTTTTAATTTCTTTTTGAATAAGCTCATTCAAAATATGAAAAAGGGAGGTAAGATACACGAGTGTCATTCCGTGTTGAATTAAGATGTGTTGGTATTGAATAAAAAAAAATTGGGACGTGAATGAGTTTTTTTTGCAAAGAAACAAAAAGGATGAGAAAATGATACCTGTGATACCTTATAAGCAGGGAACGGATTTTTAGGACCCAAAAACCTATAAAAAAGGCAAAATAAAGTAACGAAATAGGATGGAAAAGGCAAAATAAAATAGCGAAAAAGGCAGGAAAAGGCACTAGGTATTGCAAAAAAGGCAAAAAAAGGCAAACCAAAATAGCGAAAAAGGCAAAAAAAAAGGTATTGCAAAAATAATGCACTAAAAAAGACAGAAAATACGAAGAACAAACAAAAAATACATTTATTTTAGAAATGTTTATATTACAAGTAAAAAGAGAAAAACTATGAACTAGTTTCATTATATGAAAAATTTGTACTTTGAATCTTTGACTATTTTATCCTTTCGAGTTTCTAACTCATAAAACTTTAATCTGTATAGTTGTAGTAACATTGAACCACAAGATGCATTTTGAAGTTTTCTGGCAGCATTTTCATTCGATTTTCGCGAAGAAAAGCCTTGAATGTACTAAATGTGCGCTCGACGTAAGTTGATACAAGTGGAGCCCAATTTAAATATGGAACGTTTGAAACGTTCATATTATCAGAAATAAGGGCGTTTGCCTCGCCCTTTACAATTTTATCCACACCCCTTATTGTCTTCAAGCCGACGTTAGCTGAGAAAACGGCTTTGAATTTTTTCAACACGAATTTAGCAAGAGGTCCCTGTGCTTCTATAAGCTGCATGGGCATGCGTATATTTTTTAATCTTAAAAAAAAAATTGTAAATGCTATAATCACTTTTTTAAAGGTAGAAAAGGCAAAAAAAGGCAAATATCTTAAAAAAGGCAAAAAAAAGGCAAATATCTTAAAAAAGGCGAAAAAGGCAATTTCAAATGTGTATATATGGAATCAGGGAAAGCTAAATCGTGGACATTCTTAATCGAATATACTCTATCTCTTTAGCAGAAAAAAAGGCAATTTCTATAAAATCCGTTCCCTGCTTATAAGTCTATATCGGTAAAGTTTTGGAGCAGGTTTTCGAGTTTTTCTTAAACAAATCTTTGAAAAAGGTTTTATGTACACTGCCGGAACAGAGTATTGGCACAGCAATTTTTTCACAATATATGCAACAATTTTTATTCTAATATTCTTCCGCCAATTTTGTATAAAAATATGGCTCATTCACTTTTTGCAAAACTCGCTAAAATTCAGCAAATTTTCAACTTTTTAATCAGATGAGTATGCAGATTTGCATCCCATTAAATTCTAGTAAAAAATGCAAGTTCGGAGTTAGNATGCAGATTTGCATCCCATTAAATTCTAGTAAAAAATGCAAGTTCGGAGTTAGTGAAAAATCGCGTTGATTTTTGAGAATTTTTTTTGATGAAGGTGTTTTGAATTTTTTCCATATAAAGTATTTTCGAAAAAAAAATTTTGTATGGAAGAGACTGCGTGAAAAAAAATTACCAAAAATCAACGGTAATTCCTAGCTACTTAAAACTTGCACATTATTATAATAAAATTGATTGGGCTACAAATCTGCATACTCAATCTGATTAAAAAGTTTAAAATTTTTATGAAAATTTGCTGAAGTTTAGCGAGTTTTGCAAAAAGTGAATGAGCCATATTTTTATACAAAATTGGCGGAAGAATATTAGAATAAAAATTGTTGCATATATTGTGAAAAAATTGCTGTGCCAATACTCTGTTCCGGCAGTGTACATAAAACCTTTTTCAAAGATTTGCTTAAGAAAAACTCGAAAACCTGCTCCAAAACTTTACCGATATAGACTTATAAGGTATCACAGGTATCACAGGTTTTCGCGAGTTTTGCACAAAGTTTAGGAATTATATTTTTATGTTTTTTGTTGTAGAATGAACCATATTTTTATACGAAAAATATTAGAATGAAAATTGTTGCATATATTGTGAAAAATTTGCTGTGCCAATACTTTGTTCCGGCAGTGTAGATTTTTTAAGCTTAAACTGTTTTGTCATCTGAGGGGACTTCTACCAAAAAATTCTGTAAGAAACTATTTTGACTACAAAAAGAAAAATGTCCCTTTTTTGTTTTGTACCAATAGCCAAATATAAAAATGTACCAATCTGTACAAATGGACCAATCGAGTGCCATTGCCTTAAAAATGTATGCAATTAAAAAAAAATTCAACAAATTTTCGTAAAAACTTCAAGTTTTTTAATTAGATTCTGAGTATGCAGTTTTGTAGCCCATTGATTTCTAGTAAATAGAATAAAGTACAAGTTTCAAATGGCTACGATTTATTTTGTAGAATTTTTCAAAAAGCTCGAAATTTGAACGAAAGTTTGTTGATTTTTTTTTTAATATTGCACACATTTGTAAACTTGAATTCACACCTACAACCCACCCCTGCCTTGGCTGGTGCCACTTTAGGGCATGCTCAGGTCTGCGCACCACGTGAGATTGGACGAGGAACTTCGAGGGCCCGTGTTGCGCTGCTCAGTCGCAGACCTCAGCAGCGCACACAGCCAACGGCGTCACGACCGCACACATCCCTCACACCCCGCATCACCACACGTCTCCCGAACCACATGNAACGGGCTACAGAGCAAGATTGAGGAGATAACCGTCTTCATGTGTCGGCATGGTATATTAATAGCTGCGGTCCAAGAGACGAAGTTGCACAGCAATTCAACACTGTTGAATTGTGCCGGGTACAACGTGCACCGTCGAGATCGCGAGCGGGATAATGGTGGTGGCTTAGCGTTCATCACGCACCACACCGTGCAGTATCGCCTTATCGAAGCAGACATCGACCGCAGGGATACCACCCTAGAATGTCAGGGAATTGCTATCCGGTCAGGCCATGTTGAGCTCGAAATATTTAATGTTTATATACCCCCTGTCACCTGCTGCCCGGCAGGATATCACCCTGAAATAGGTGCGCTCCTCAGAGGTGAAAACCGTATGGTAGTAGGCGACTTTAATGCGCACCACGATCTTTGGCACTCAAGCCTGTCAAACGATCGTAGGGGAACTGACTTGGCTGAGCAGATAGACAATTCGACATTCTGCACAATGAACGACGACGCACCCACCAGGATTATGGGCAGCTGCTGCAGCTCGCCAGACAACAATAGTCAGCGCTGGTCTGATAAACAGCATATCTTGGCGACCTGTGCTGACTTTGGCATCAGACCATCTGCCCGTAGTCATCTCGATCGATAAACCAACCGACTTTCCTTCCGCGGAGCACCGAACATATATCAACTTTTCTAAAGCTGATTGGAA
>NW_016183531.1:4405-5523 GCF_001687245.7 Rhagoletis zephyria | reverse complement strand
TTCTTCTATGTTAGATAAACCTCTGGCACTGTAATATCTTCAATCGGCTCTTTAATTGGCGCCAGCTAAGGAGAAGGAGGGAAGACTGACTTGCTATGTTAAATTTAGCCAAAATCCTTAAGCAGTTAAGCACCAATTAAGAAGAAGAAGAATATTTTGAGCGAGGTCACAAATTAAAAGAGAATATTATTAAAAAAAAAGGAAATATGTTGGATTTTTAACTCACACCCCTTGAGTATTAACCGCCGAATTTTCGTGAAATAAATGCATTCTTCCAACCAATGGAGCGAAAACTTACATTTGTATATTTGCGGTACATATTTATGCGCTGAGTGACAATGGTCGCAATAAATCCTACAGGAGTTTAACCAACAAATTCTACTTTTAGCCAGCATAGCAAAGGGACGGCAAAAGCATACCATATTTTCGGGAATGAAAAGCCAAAGGGCCGTCGTTGCTGGAAGAAAAAATAAATTTGCTATGCAGCCGCAAAATGGCGAAAAACGTTTTACTAATTCGATAGTGAAATATTTCGTTACAGAACTGAAGGGAGAATATTCTATGTATTTGCAGCTATGTACATATTTCCTTTGTGGCAATGTTGGAGTCACTGCAGTGGGTGGATATTAAAATGCGGAGTTTGAATGGTGGAAAGAAATAGTGGAATGAGACAAAAATGGTAAAGAAAGGAAAAAAAGTCATACATTTGCTACAACATTAAAGGCCATCAACGCCATCGCTGTAAGTGTGAAATGCGGCTGCTGCTTTTGTTGCATCCCAGCCGAAGGATCTGTGGCGGACATTTGGTTGTTGGTACAATGTGGCATGTGGCGTGTGGTATGAAACAAATGCCGGTTTGCGCTGAGAAATCAGCGACTATTCGCAGATTTGTTATTGCAAGCACATTGCAACTATTACTCGGTAGGGTATTAAAGGTGCAATGCTAGGCGGAAGGGAGTTGGGAGTCGCGGCTTTGGCAACGCTATGTTGCGCGTCGTAAAAGTTAATAAATCTTATTTTTATCATGCGGCTATAAATACTGAATTTTTAGCCATTGCCAATTTATGACCATTATTTATGTGTGTCGGTGTGAAGAAAGCCACAAAATTCGCCAGCGT
>NW_016183531.1:0-2808 GCF_001687245.7 Rhagoletis zephyria | reverse complement strand
CAGCCAGGCGGCAATCAGAGCCCTCGACTGGACCCTCTTGTCGCAGTTGTATGGAGGACGAAGAGGTGGGATCATCTCAACATTTCCTCCTAGACTGCCCATCTTATGCTAGACTTCGGCTTAGGCATTTGGCTACGTACTTTCTGACAAGTCTGGAGGAGCTCTCCGGGACTAATATTTGCCACCTGCGAATCTTCATTTTCGGCACTTAGCGCTTCTCACTCTCCCTTAACATTTACCATCCTCAGTGGTATCACAAAGGACCAACGTCCGTGGCCTAAGTGAGCCCCTGAACAAGTCGAATACATACATATGTGGGACGTCTAGAAAAAAAGCAGCGAACATACCAGCACCGAAAGCTCAGAGACATTAAATAGTCTTTGTAGTAATGGCATCATTAGTTTAATTGGGCGTCGGCTAATATCGTTCCAATTTTATACTTGGTCTGGATTTTGTTGGGAAAGATTGTAAAAAACTAACTTTGTGTTTATGTTCGCAAGAATGGAAAGAGTGGCTTTCGAATCGCGTAAACTAAACAATAGCTGTAATAGCAGTAAGGGAGGTCTTCGATGAAAACCTCAACTTCCATACGAGTTTGTCGAAAGTTTTGTTCGCCCGGTTTAACGCACCAAACCAGCGTCGAAAGCAGGGATCACACGATTTGTAGATTTGTACATATTTGGATATTTTCTCCATTACGGAGTGGTGTTGTTTGGAAAGCTTTTACTGAGCTGCTCTCATTATCGATTAAAATTTCTAGACAACACCACTCTGTTACTTCCAAATGTACAAATCGTGTGATCCCTGCTTAAGAAATAATCTACGTAGTTTCTATATTTATCTTTACACTTAGAAGCTTAAGAAAGGCAAGCATTAGCAATCGGCCAATAAGCCCATGGTGACAAGATTTCAAAATGCGAGCGAACGATGAAACCCACACCAAAGCATCACTGGAGTGTTTTATGCAAAACTGTTGCATTTATTCATTAAACCCATAGAAAATCGAACTCTATTAAATTAAAAACATCAAATCTCATTATAATGAGTGAATGGCCATCGAGTAGTATGAACCTCACTTTCCTAGAACAGAGATGAGAAAAGTGACTCCCAAGAACCTTTTGAACTTAGGAGTCGACTTGGCTCAATTGGAGCTAGATGAGCAGAGCATACTAAAACATTTTATACTCCGGCTCACTTTACTAATACTAGCAAAAAAGAGAAAGAAGCCATATAGAATTACGGCATGTATACATGTGTATATTTAGGGATTAGTTTTGGAAAGTACCGAGTACTTCTGAGCATTGAGTTCTTTGGTATCGATACTTTTAAGGATCGGGTATTTTCGAAAGTACTGAGTACTTTCATTAAATATACACATGATGGTAGCGTTTCAATGCTTAGTATTCAACTTTCGCAAGCTAGCAGCACTATTCGAATTAATCCCAAATTACGTCAAATAACTCACTATAATGGGTATTATACTTGAAAGTAATTGAAACTTTAAATTGAGTACAATCATTTCTGAATAGCGGTAAATGCAAATAGAATTCAGTACTTTTAAGTATCTGTTCGGCACTTAATACTATATCAAAAGGATCACTAGAACAGAGTATTTTTGAGTACTGCGTACTTTCGAGATCTTTTAAGTTCTGAGTACTTTGGAGTACTCAGAATCGATACTTTTACAAATCGGGTACTGTCGTTCCTTTTCACAATCGAGTTCTGACTACTTTTGGTATCGACACTGGCCAACACTAATACTTATATCTAAATGTACATACGTGAGATCAGCAAAGATCCATAAGAAACGTACAGCGGCAGTAAAATAAATTGGGACACGGCATTTAAAATGGTTTGGCTATTTTTCTTTTGTTTATTTAATGTTTAGTACCAGGTTGACCGAGCTTTGCTCGGGGTGCATTTGCTTTTTAAAGTTTTCAAGATTTGGGTATGAAATACTGGTCATTGGGATGGCTTATAAAAAATATTTTGGAAATAAATTAAAAAAAAAATTGTATTAAGATGTCTATAAAGTAAATAAATAGCTTACTTTAAAATTTAGAAATACGTTGGAATGAATAGTGCATATCTTGAGCGTATATATACTGTGTATACATACAAAAAAAAATTCTGATTGAATTTAACAAAATAAAAATTTGGTTTTCATAGAAGCGTGGCAACCCTGGTCGAAAATATTTTCGGNATATGTATCAAGCTTCCTTGTATAGAAGTTGTCATGCGAATTTGCATCTCCCACGTGGCTGCTGTTGCTTGAACAAAAGAAAAGAGACCATCCTTTATAGAAGCGACTCCAAAGCTACAGTTCAGTAAGTTCGCATCAAAATGCCATGATATTAGAAAAAAAATGCTCGAGCTTTTTTTTTGAATTTTTTGTCGTGCATTTTCGTGTTCTCATACTAAGACAAAGGCCTGATATTTTCTGCCGACTGCGAAAGGTCTATTTTTTTTTAATCCGACGTACAGAATTGGCGTTGCTCGTTTACTTTCAAAGAGTAAATATGGAATTACTTTATTCTCATCTAGCTCTACCTGTACGTAGCTGTACAGAAGATTTGATGGAAATATCAGTAACGTTATATTTATTATTTACGGGTTATCTTAAAGTCCCTTACAAGGTCTCATTTAAATTTTTATTGATCAAAGAAAGGGCGGAGATTTCCTCGGCCATCTTTTGCGATATTTTTCTGATTTTGGAAAAAATTTCGCCATTCGCAGACACTGTAACCTTCAATGAAATTAAGCTTACAACAATAATTCCCAGGAGTCTTGAGTATCGGAATTTATTGG
>NW_016183530.1:4060-5523 GCF_001687245.7 Rhagoletis zephyria | reverse complement strand
GCAACTGCCATCTACGTATGCAGGTACGTACCTGTATTGGTACTTCAGTATCTATCGGCTCAATTTTTTGCACCAACGCCAACTCCGACCAGCGTTGAAATTTATTTGTGCGCAAATCCAGTTGGTAATCAAAAATAGAATCTTGGGCAGGCAGCTTGACGTCCTTGAATTCGCTTGTCCACCATTTGTGAAATTCACGTCGCCAGTCAATAATGTGATCTTGATGCAGCGCTGCACCGAACCCCCACATTGTTGCATAGATGAATATCAATTCGATAGATAAGTTCAGGGCATCTTTTGCAGTTTCACTGGGGTTCACAAGGCTGTGGGTATCAATGGCGTTTTCTTCGATTCTATTCACCTAGAGTTGAGGACAAATATTAGTGAATTTTTTTAAAAATATCAATCCAAGAGCTATTGTCTTTTGGCAGAAAGAGCACGTGGCATAGATAAAGTTGTTGTAGGCGGTGATAATTCAACGAAAACTTTTGGTCGGAACTAAGCAGACAAAGATATGAAAGAGACATACACTTTTTCGCCGGCTTCGTTAAACAACTCATTGCTGTACTCTGTACTTGTGTCTTGAGCTCCTATGAAAAGTCGTTAACAGCCGCAAATAATTATAACATAGGTGCGCTGAAGGTCTAAACAAATCAAGGTTTATCTACCGCTTGCTTTGGGGCAATACTGTCGCGACGAGATGGGCCCCAGATCAGGTTTACACTTTTTGACGGCACTGGCCCAGCCTGTCGCGACAGTTTTGCCAGTGTTGTCAAACTCGTGGTCAGTGTTGTTGGTCTGTTAGTTGGGTCCTTAGGGGAGCACGACCTCTTGCAGACGTAAAGTGTTATCTGCGGCACAAGTTCAGTGAGTTCTTTTTACGGATGAGCCCAATTAAGACTAAAAAGAAGACAGGCGATTTACTGATGAAGCACTCAAGAGTCGTTGGATAAAGCCTGGTTAGGGCTGAATTTCTTTTAGGTCCCTTACAATTTAGACTGATATGAAAATCAGGTCACAGTGCCATTGGGAAACCTAACAGGATGATCAGTACATTTTGACGCACTGAGTGCCTGACGAGATTCGACAGCCAGCAGGAGGAAAGTACATATATTTACATATATAGTAGAGCATTTACAATCTGCCATAGATTACGATCTGTAGCGGCGGTAGACTATCGAACTAAAAAATTAGCTCAATAAAAATGTCTTATATTTTAACTGGTCTCAAGACCCATTTGGGTATGATTGATTCTAATGGACTATACCTACCCGTTTGAGCGCGTGCAGCAAACTCTCGAGCAGATGGCAAGTCATTTGTATCATAGCCATTTCGCTGATAGGCGTCGTACGTCGAAATGCACGCTGTCTCGTCATAAGGTTGGGGAAATATTTCTCAAACAGGGCGGTGAGTGTGCCTCTTTCAATGGGATCGTTACGCGTTTCTATCCACGACAGCACATA
>NW_016183530.1:0-3480 GCF_001687245.7 Rhagoletis zephyria | reverse complement strand
ACTTAGTTTTCTTTCATGTCTCACAACTTACGGAGCCCAGCCCATGTCTTGTGGGTTAATATACAAAATACCAGCCCTAGAAACCGTGGCTGGTGTGGCCGCCTTGAGGTGACCCACCTCAAAGAGCAATCGCATTTCTCGCTTCAAAGTGATCCGTTCGTTGCTTGCGAGCGTTAATATTTTATTGTCATCCATCAGTGTATTCAAACTCTCGATCCACATGGGGTCAATATCGCCATCAAGCACAATCCACTTGGGGTAGCCTGCTGGTAAATTTGTCTGTTCGCGCATTATCGATGAGAAGAGACCATCCTTCCATTCGCGCGTTGTCGGATTGACAACTCCGAATAGTTCATCATTCGATAAGGCTTTTGGATTGATTACACTACAGACCGGTTTCAATTTCTGTATGCGATAGGTTTCAAGAAGTGTTTGCCAAATTTTAGTTTTTCCTGTGCCAGTGTTGCCGACAATGAAAACTGAATGTCGAACATCTAAAAGATCTTGCAGTTGCACAACTTTCATTAGAAAGCCTTCCTCAGGTTGCAGCTTGTTCTCATTAACTGCACGCCTTATAGTTTTTTCAAACTCAAAAATGCGCTTGCGCGGCACATCCAATGTGGGAAAGAGATCACCAATAAGGCCCATGAATATGGCCACATCCTCGGTAACAATTTTCGGTATGTTGAAATCGCGCAAAGCACGCATGAGCACCTTAGGAATCAATATATAATATAACAGTAACTGCACGAAAAACAAATTCAATGCTACTCACCTGATCTTCCGGTCGACTGTGATCGTCGCGCTTTAATGTGCCCGCCACCACCAAGACAGACTTGATAGCGCGCAATCCCCAATCGTAGTGATCCTGCTTGGACAACAGTTCTCGGCACAGTGTGTAAAGCGTTATAAATTTGCGTGCAAGTATGCGCGCATCTTGAAAGCCCTCAGCCATTAGCATGATTTCGCAAATGAGCGCAAAATCTGGTACGACCATGGCGCAAGGGCGAAAGAGCGTCTTCAAATTTTCAGGCAATTCAGTACGTCCCGCGTAGCCGGGATTAAGTGTGATGAATATACCCACCGTTGGCACCAAGGCAATGGACTCGCCCATAAATGTAAAACGCTCACGATGCATCTATAACAAGTTAGGTCACAGGTTTACTACCCGGCGTTCTGTAGTACTTTTTTCAAGTGCATGTTTAGTTAATTGTACCTTAATTGCGTCTTGTATAGTCTTCACCTGCACGGCTACAACCGACAGCACCTCCACTGCAATGCGATTGAATTCATCAAAACAACCCCAAGCGCCAGTTTGCGCTAGTCCTTTATAGATGTTGCCACAAGACTTGTAGTCCATTTGCTCCGAGCAGTTAAAAACGTAAACCATCATGCCAAGTGCTCGCCCCAGATCTTTTGTGGTTTCGGTTTTGCCGGTGCCTGCCGGGCCAGCGGGTGCGCCGCCCATTACAAGATGCAGCGACTACATTAAAAATCATTATTAAAACTTGACATTTTTGGCGTCCAACCTTCCATTCATATTGAATTGAAATTAGGGACTACAACAGTGGGACGACGTAAATGGATTTTGACGCTTTATAAATCTCAACCGATTTCACGAGATATGCACCTGAATATGAAGAAGTCTCAAGGATATATTTTTCGGAATAATCTGACTTAGGGCCTCTACAGACTTCCAATGTAGTATTTTCAACGCCATGACATCCTCTGGCGTTGCAACCGTCAAAGCGAATTTAACTGTGTGAATCAAGCATGCTAAATAGTCTTTTCTCGGAATTCAAAAAGAGATATCTTTAAGTAAAAAAAAATAATAATTATGCTTTACGAATTTCTCAGCATAGCTGGAGAAAAGCCATATACGAAGTTTACCAGAGATAAGAAACCCCGCATTCTAAAACAAGAATATGAAGAGTCCTGTTTTTGATTTCTTTTGGGAAGGTTTTTCTGTAAACTTCGAAAAATTACCTTTCTTTTGAAGGTTTTTGGAATTAAAAAAAAAATAGTAAGAAATGGTCAGACCTTATTCCAATAAGACTCCTAGAAATGTGTAAACATGACTCCAAAATAGTTCCGGAAATCGCTGAAGATGAGTCAAGAAACGCTGAGAGTTCGTAAAATTTCTACTCCTTTCTTAAACTCCTTACAATTTGTTAAAAAAAATTGAATTTAATGCAGAAACGCCCTTCTACACTTGGTGAAACTTCCAAAAGGCAAGTAAGGTTAGGCCTACTAGCCACTGCGTGGTTTCGCAAGAACCATTGAGTCCCATTACGTTATCAAAAATATTACAACGATATTACAAAGGAAATTTCAGGAAACCAAGAGCATTGATGAAGGGCATGTAGTACTCTCGCCGAACTCTAACATTTTGTTTTATTCATTTTCGGCAACAGCCTCCATATTCGGTAGAAAGCCTAACTGCAGGAAATTCATACCCAGACTGCTAAGGGTGATGGTGTTTTTTCATGCGAAACCCAGGTTGGACAAGGACTTGGCTGCACTTAGCATTTGCTAGACTCGGCTAGAATCGCTTAGGCGGTTGCAGATCTAATCAAGTAGAAGAACATGTGTCGCAGAAATGAAAGATAAAATAAGCTTTTCTGCTTGCTTTTGTATACTCTGCACATAATTCTAAAAACCTTAGTTCAAAACATTCCTGCCTGCAGGAATGTGTGCTGATAATGCTCCCGTTTAATCGCTTCTTAGTCTATTTATCGGCCTCGGAACCCAGTAGATGTGTACATCCATATCAGCTTAAATTTAATCACCAACGATAACAGTGCCTCTATCACAACTTGGCTGTCAATTTACAGATCTATTTGTCAATTTATTTGGCTAATGCTACAATTGTTCGAAAGCTTATAAGACTTACTAAGCTCGAGCTGGCACGTCTACACCCTTGTCCCATCTGCGTAAACATTTAGCAAGTGAGCCATCCTCATGGCCTCACCATCGACCTCGGTCGTGATTCCGAAAATCGCGTCCATATATATATTCTTGGCCAACAGGTCCGCTGTCAAATTTGCTTAGAATTACACGTAGAAACCTTATGTGCTATACGTGCAAAGTTGAAAAAATCTCCCATACTAGTTGACCCGCCCTAAAGTATACTATGCATATGTTGACATATTAAACCTGTATAAACTTTACGATGCAAGACAACGCAACACTTACGTATGTAGGTCTAATTCTCTAATAATAGAGTCTTAGAAAGGAAGTATTTAAGCTGTGAGAATGTAATTAATTTAGCGAATAATTTTCTTAACGGAAATGAATAATTTGCCGGCGCGGCGTTGTAACGGAAACAGCAATGTGAGCTTTGATTACCTTACCTCTGATAAGGAGATAACACATATCGTCGTTTAAAGGACAAAACCGCGTATCGTCATGCTGGCTGAAGAACCGCGTACCTGACATTTGCTGCCAAAAATTGGATTTGCTTATACAAGTGCTTGGCTC
>NW_016183529.1:513-5524 GCF_001687245.7 Rhagoletis zephyria | reverse complement strand
ATCCATGGTGTAGGTTCCTTTCCGTTTAAGATTCGTGTCATCTTAGAAAGCGGGGCACCCGCACAGGTTTTTGATTTTGTTATTTGTAATATATATACATATATAAACTTTAAATGTTCTACTGTGACCAATACAGTTTGCTCAATGATATTGAAATGCGCCACTAAATGCCTATGAAACTAAAAAAAATATTTATAGCATAAAATTTACAAATGCAATTCCAACTGCAAATCCAAGACCATTTCCACAACATACTGAACAGCCCTACGGTTTCCAATGAAACAGTTTTTCCCCTCTGATGCTTCCGAACATTCAGCATTGGTCTATTTGGCATTAGCGAGACTGCGGACCAAATAGAATCCAAAAATATATATAACCACCTAAGAGTGAAAAGGTGCCACCTCCATTTTTTTTTTTATTGTTTAGGAGAGACGCAAAATCGATGTAGTTTCGTCTTACCTGCCATTCTACTAAATTGAATTTTAAATTTTGAACAAAATTGACTTCCCAGTAGATAATTTCAGGAGCTAGAAGGCCTTCCAAAAGGCACAAATAGAAGGCCTTCCAGAAGGGCTTTTGTAGGACGTATTTCAGAAGGACTTTTGGAGGAGCTGCTTCTTTAATTCCAAAAAATCATACTTCTTTAAGGTATTTATTTAAGGTTCATATCATATTATGTTTTCTTACAATTTCAAATTTAATTTTATTTATAATGTTAAATGATATAAATTTACGCATTCACGTAAATTGTAAATAGATGGACCTCCTAGAAGCCATGCAGGCAAGCCCTTTTTTCAGCCCTTCTTGGGTAGGCCTTGCAGAAAGGCTTCACTTAAGAAGGCCTACCTAAATTATCTTCTGGGTTGTACTCCGTTAAAAAATCTTCGTTCAAAAACATCGAAACAGTTCCTATCAGTTTCTTTTATTGGGAAAAACAAAGGTTTTACAAAACGGTTTCTGAACTACAGTTATGCGTAAGTATTTACATACTTAGCGATTGAATTCAGCCATGAAAAGTAAAATATATGTTTGTAACAAAAGTTTTCACCTTACCCAGGAACCAGTTCATCAGCAAAGCATATTCGCCGCTGGGAAAAACCAATTTAATTAAATCAGATCGGGGATAAAAGTTTCGCACCAACTGATCCCCCTGTAAAAAAGTGAGTTTTCGTTACAAATTTACTTAAATTTGTGCCTGATTCGAACGAACTTACATAATAGGGGCAAGTGTGATTTATGTTGCTGAAATTTTTGAAAAATGAATATACCACATTGGCAATGGCATTATTCTTCTTGACGATATAATCGCATGCGTCTACAGTAAAATCCATCACAAATGGCTTATATCCATTGGCTTTCT
The DNA here is from genome assembly GCF_001687245.7 of Rhagoletis zephyria. Taxonomy (NCBI): domain Eukaryota; kingdom Metazoa; phylum Arthropoda; class Insecta; order Diptera; family Tephritidae; genus Rhagoletis; species Rhagoletis zephyria. The sequence goes on along the minus strand of NW_016183529.1, from coordinate 4,164 downwards.
TCATGAAAGATGAACTCAGCTGGAAAGAAAAAATACAACAAATGATTATTATGTATATTAAATGGTTTACCGTTATGCTTTCATAATAGAGATGGACGAAACACGTGATTTTCTAGGTTACACGTCGTGTCACGCTTTTTCATGCGTGAGCGTGAGTGGTTTTGAGAGACAAATCACGTAAGTTCCCTGATCGTGCGTGGCTGAAAGTTTGGCTGTCGTGAGCGTGCGTGAGTTAGATTTTCCGTCAATCACGTGATTTTCACATATCGAGCCCTAACCGCCAAAAAGTTGTGAGCGAAATTTTTTCAAAATTTTATTTTTGATGCAGAAATGATCCTAAAGTTTCTTGGCACAGATAATTTTTCGCAAAAAGTTGTGTAAAGTTTTTTGTTCTAATTTATTTTCGAAAATTTTTTATAAAAATATAACTCATCCTACACCAAAAAACATAAAAACTAAATCTCTAAGCTTTCTGGAAAACTCAGGAAATTTCAATAAATTTGCAAACTATTTTGCAGCTTTCTAATCAGATTTTTTAGAAAAATTGTAAGTATGCAGTTTTATATCCCATTCAATTTTAGTATAACAAAGTGCAAGTTTGAGGTTGCTAAAAAATAGCGTACTTGCAATTTTTCTAAAAAATCTGAATAGAATTGAATTTTCCTAATTATGCACAAAGTTTAGAGATTTTGTTTTTATGTTTTTTGTGTAGGATGAACTATATCTTTATAAAAAGTTATCGAAAATAAATTATAATCAAAAACTTTGCATATATTGCGAAAAATTCTCTGTACCAATACTTTTGTCCGGCACTGTATATAAATAAAATTTAAATTAAAAAAAAATAAAAGTCCGTGAAAAAGCGTGCGTGATTGAAAAAAATTTAACAGAACGCGAAAACAGATTTAACAGAACAGAAAATCACTCACGCGTCCATCTCTATTTCATACCTTTATTTGGTAGGCAGGATGCAGGAATGTTATATTTATATTCAACACCGTAACATATCGGTTAATGGCGCGCAATCTACACTCATTTATTACGATCCAGGATTTGTTGAAGGACTCACAGTGGGCATTGGTGAACTTCAAACCAGCTTTCGATTCAACGCCGTACATCTGAACATATTTTGTGTTGATGAATAGATGACATAAAAACTTAGAAATTACTATCATACGTACCACATATAAAAAAACCACAAATCAGGACGAGGTTGGGTACTCGTAACAGGCGCATAATAAGAAGCAATGGATTTTTGTATATACCAGTAGTATGCGTACCGTCGCGTGTCTCAAATGACAATGTCAATATATTTTTGCAACGAAAGTAGGTAAAGTTTAATTTATTCATCTATAACAAATATTTTCTAATTAATGTCTAATGCGATACGTACATATACCCAGTAGGAAAAGCGAAACGTTTTGGTTAATTTCAGTAACAGCCAAATCTCTTTTTTGGTATAATTTATGGTGTACGGAATTTTTTCTAAATTCTCAAAGATTTGTTTAGATATCGAAATAGAACACTCTTTAAAGACGGAACTTTTAAAGGTTTTGACTTGTTCTACTACTACCAAAACATACTTACAAAGATCTGCATTCAGTCCTGCAAGAGAGGCAGAATCCAAAACGACCACAACTATCGCATGGAGCCCGTTGCGAGTTCCACCTACGATCAATTGCAGATTAGCGCGAAAATATTTATAAACAAAAAAAAACATACATCGTAAATTCGTAAGCCTGGTAAAAATTCCACAGTTTTTCAAATCGTAATTATATGTACATACATATTTATTATACTAATGTACAATTAATTGCTCTTGCTATTAATTAAATCGTTTAAAATACTAGCAAAGCGTAAATAAATCATCTCCAAACTATTTATTACATACAAATATTATATGAAAAATATAAAATACAGTCATCAAAATAATCGAAGCTTTGGCAAATTTCAGCCTCCCAGTTGTGAAAAATATGCCAGAAATTATCAATTTTTGTTTCAGCATGCCGCATTGTATGCCTTTGTGGTCAGAGAGCCATAGGATAAGGTCATTATTATCCTATATCCAGTATTATCCACGTAGGCAGGATATTTGTATAGGTCTGACTGAGTGGAGCCAGACGCAGGTAAGTAAAATTTTTTTTTAAATTTTTTTTTGGAGCTACATATGTGAAGTCAAAAGTCGCGTAATGCTGGAAAGAGTAATTGAAAATTGGATCTTCCGAATGGACTTATCACAAGAATGAGAATAACTTTTGTGTGACGTCACACTGGTGCAATTGCGAGAGAGAAATGCCAAAACGTGAGCAAGAATGGAAGAAGAAGAAAAAATGGTGCAAGGAAAACGTAAACAATTTGCACCAGTGTCACGTCATGCAAACCACGATTCTGTCAAATTCGTTAAGAGAGGAATAGCGGTCCGAGATCGGCGCAACCTTTGTATTCTCTTAATCGTGGACTTATCATGTATCTGAAACAAAATTAAATCTCTCTTGCCACAAACCATTTAATAACCGTTACCCCGACAGTCCAGTCGGGTCTACATAACCATAACCATTTTTGTACATATACATATGTATCTGGCCAGTGCTATCACTACTCCAGAAGCATTTCCTCAAACTCTTTAACGATTTGTATACTGCAATTATCAACTATCCAATAAGATAAATATAGACGAAGAAGATATAATAGTGGACTATTGCTACGGTGACCATATTTATGAGAGTCGAATACGGGACAAAAAAATAATAATTTTCCAAATTTTTTTCCACAAGGATCCTAGGTCTATTAGTCCTTAAACAACATTCTTACATAACATCACAAATTTGTAGGATATTTTTCTCGAGATTTTTATCCCGCAAAATTTTGCAAGTGCATGTTCCACAATTTTTTGATATGGAAGCAAATGGGCAGCGCATTGCACTTTATTATACACTCAATTTTAATAAGCTACAAAACTGCAAACCAATTTTTTTCTACAGATTCTGATTAAGAGGTTTTAAATATTGGTGAAACTTTGCAGAATTAATTATCATAGTTTTTGCAGAAAGTCGGAAATTTTTATTCATATGGGTTTTGTTAGGAAGAGAGCTTTACTTTCATTAAAAAAATAATAAGCATTAAATAAACAAAAGAAAAATAGCCAAACCTTGCCAAAAAATTTCGAGTACTAATTTATATTTTGGTCACTGTATGTAATCCCTGATTCGAATCACAGGCATTCAGATTAATGATCAGACTTCTACCATATTGTGGTAGATCTAGTGCTTGTTCGAGTTTCAATCACAACCGCAGTGTTGCGCGAATTATTAAAGTATCGCGTTCTGTGTGAATTTCTTGCAATGTATTATCAGTTGGGCAGTTGCAACAATGTTGCCATTTTTCATCAGTACGACAGTAATGCCGCTTTTATTACGTGCCTTCAACAGGCCCCTACTAATTTTTTGAGCATCTACCACACAAGGTCTGAAATCTACCAAAAATTCGCGTTTTTGAGTAGTCTTCTTTTTTGCCCGTTACATGGTAAGCCGTGTATCAATTTTGATTAAATTAGCGTCCTTAAATTTCGAAATATTGAAGTTTCAAGCATTTCTGAAATTTACCGTTATATGAAAAGCGGCCGTAATTTTAGTCCGATTTCAATAATTTTCA
>NW_016183529.1:0-191 GCF_001687245.7 Rhagoletis zephyria | reverse complement strand
TCGGGGTTTTCGCATGTTTAGGCTCAAATATCTCGAAAACCTGAGCCAATCGAGCAAAACTGATTCTGGATTCAGATTCAGCGCATCAAAAACCTTCGGAAAAGTGTAAGCTGATCCCAGGGTCTGCAAAATGTCGGCCTGTGTTATCGTCCGATTTTAAAAATTTTCGGCCATTTGGTATGCTGTACCAA
>NW_016183528.1:3665-5524 GCF_001687245.7 Rhagoletis zephyria | reverse complement strand
TATTTGTCTATGGATTGAAAAAGAGGCCGGTTTGTATATAGTTATCAAACTTTTCTAAAGGATAGGCAACGTCAAATGTAAAAGTATTATGTTACCAGATGTCTTTTTTAAACTTTTCAAGGTTGCATTTCAAAAGGGACTTTACAATTACAAACGAGCCATTAAAATTTATCTGTCGACTGTCAACATTTACTTCGAAGCATGCCTTCCATCCATCACAACATAATCGATTTGGTTTCTTGTTTTTCGATCCGGAGACAGCCACGTAGCTGGATGAATCTTTTTATGCTTGAACCTAGTCGATCAGCGTCAGTCATTTGTTAGTACAGATGAGCGAACTGTTGAAGAATCTCGCTTTGATGCGGATTGTGGAGTGGACGCCAGTACTCGGTGACGGAGTCTCTCTCCCATCACAAATCCAACCCCAAATTTCTGCTCCTTTACGTATGTTTACCTTGCCTTGGCCCGTCCATCCCATTTATGGATGGCGATGATGTCAGCACTTATTTTTCCCCGAGGACAACAACCAGCCGGGCAGAGGCACATTCCCGCTTAAGGGTGCATACTCTCAAATCATAGGAGATCTCGTCCAGGGATTGTTTCTTTTTCATTGGGCAGGGTGTTGGTCGCTACCAGAGGATACGTGGATAAAAATATCCGGACGTAGTGAGGAGCTGCGATTTGAACCTTAACAACAAGAATCACTTCCGGCCACTTCAAGGAGAATGGCAGTCAAAAGCTTGCAGTACTGTGAAATGTACGGGACAAAGTGGTCAATGGCGAATATCTCAACTAAACCCTGTGTAAACCAAATAGCAGGACAAGACGTTATTATATAAAAAAAAAAAAATAAAGAAAAAAAATTAAATTTTCCGTGTAATATTCCTCCGCAATTTTGTAAGACCCACATATATTCTCTTAAATGACATATGTATAAACATGAGGGCGTATTCAAAATTTTGAATATGCAGATTATTTGCTGGTATATTCAGTTATGCTAAATATATTAACGCTAAAACATACTAGCTTGTAATTTTAATTATACGTTTAGTTTGTTTAAATAAATAAATAAAAAATATAAAAATAAATAAATTTTGTCACACCGTGTAATAAATAAAAAAATTTCTATCTATTTTAATAAATAATTAAACTATTTTACAATATAATTAAATCATTAGAAAATTCTGTGTAATTTTTCGGTAGTTAAGTATAGCAAATGATTTAACTGTAATTTAAAAAGATATATATTAACGGCCCCTAATATGCTATTTGTATTATAGAAATTAATGTGCGCTATATATTTTCTGCCGTCTGCTGTAATCAGTTAAGAAGTAAACGTCTTGGCTGTTCACCAAATCGGTCTATAGTTTTATCTATAATCTCAGATTGGTTCCCTTATACAAACTTTCGATATACGCTCAGAAGACATAAACCTAAAGACAAAGTAACAAGCAATTGAATTATAAATTTATTTACTTGTTTACCGTTCAATCCATTTCCGCTCAATGTCGACTGCAGCCAGGGTTTACCCTTCTAGTTTTGAATATATAGAAAACAATTTGGAAGTTAGGGGGAGGGGGCCCAGGCCCCACTGCACTGAACTTTTAAAACTTCAAAATCATTTGAAAAAATGCTGACGACAAAGAGTAAAACTTAAAACGAAATTTTACTATATTTGGCCCATAGTTTCGTGAGTATATTTAACCGAACATTTTGTAACCGAAAAATTATAAATTGCAATTCACAAAAACTTAAATCGGAACTTTAGTTGCTGGCTAAAAAGATTTTGGTGCCTGCGTGGAATATACATTTTAATATATTTTAAAATTTTTTCCATCGAAAACACACTTTCCTTGGCA
>NW_016183528.1:0-1738 GCF_001687245.7 Rhagoletis zephyria | reverse complement strand
TGGATGTACACAGCTGTGATAAAACTGGTAGTCGGCATTAAACACGACTTTGTTTGGAGCAAAGATGTAGCGGGTAAAGTGGACGGCTATTATGCTTGCCCCTGAAACCCTAACCCTTAACTCCACCAAATTTCCGGAATTAATTTTAAGTCTTCCATTGATGGATCTCTGTGGCAAATTTTCGACCAGTTGTAGCGTCGTCATATTAAAAGGGATCAAACCGAGGAGAAAACTCCGATCCGGAACCACAAGGTCATGGAAACTCTAGCTAATAATCTACAAGAACTGGATTATACTACTCTACTCTAGACATTGGCATAACACTAACCTCCCTCGCGCGAAAATTGATAGTCGCCTTAATAACGGGACACTGCTTGGTGGCCGCAAATGAAAAGGGGTTGTGATACCAAACCAAACTATTTTTGTCGCAGCTACAGAGAAGAGAAATAATAGGAGAACCTGTCCAGGACGCGTAACCAATTCTTCGCCAAGTAATCTTTTGACTGCTTAGCCGACATGAACACTCGATCGTTGAACTCCTGTGGAAAGGAAAGAACCAAATGGCTTCCCTTAATCTATATTCGAACTGTCCAAATATAAGTTTTTACACAAATCTTTCAGTAAATTTTTACACTTCTTTAATTTTCAGACAAATATAATTAACTCTCAGTTAAAATTCCTTTTTGTTTTGCGCTATACAATGTCATTTACACAACAGCTGTTGCAGCATAACAATAGAAAATAAACATACAACAATAGCCGGCGAACCCATGCAAATATCATTAGTGCGAATTTTTTGAGAAAAGTAAGCGCACAAAGAGTCTTAAAACAAAAGAACTAAATTGCGACCCAACGGCATATGCAGAATTCAAAAAAAAAAAAAAAANGCCTCTGCGTGTATGAGTATACTTAGTTGCGTATATGTACATATGTAAATTGGTATTTTCCTTAACCCTGCTTTGGTAACCTTACTGATGGTTCCTGGGAAGATGTCCATATGTCTTTGACGAGATAAAAAGACTGATTTTCTTTTTTTAAATATTTAAAATGATCTTGAAATACAACTCTCGTTTGTTTGTTTATTTCGATAAAAATATTGTCGAAGCTTTAACCAAACATTTATAGATCTAAGTTGCAAACTTTATATATAATGTCGGAAAATTCAACAAATTTTCATCAAAATTACAAACCTTTTAATTTGAATCTGTAGATAATTTTTGAGTATGAAGTTTTATGGCCAATATAACTTTTGTCTTATGAAGTGCAAGTTTCAAGCGGCTAATAAATCCCGTTGATTTTTAATATGTTTTTTGCTGATGTGGTTTTGTGGTTTCAGATTAGAAATGTTGAAATTTTGATGACAATTTATTGAGTTTTCCTTAATATTGCATAAGGCTTGAAACGTTGATTTACATATCGTTGCCGTAATATCAAAAGACCCTATTTCACATCGTCGCTGAAATACAAAAAGCAGTAACTAACTAAATTGATTGATTATCATGCATTTCATCGAATTATAAATTCGCAAATCGTTTTATGCAATAAAAAATCTTAGAGAGTTATGGTGTTTTTTGCATTTCAGCGAAGATGTGAGATAAGCCGTAAACAAATTTGGATAAGGCGTTCCTTTTGAAAACTTTAGTACATGGTACCTCTTTCTTAATATTCAGTAGCTCTTAAAAAAGTTGCTTTTTATTCACATTATTTTTTTTCGTTCGTATTTTTATTTCAGTTATTT
>NW_016183527.1:0-5524 GCF_001687245.7 Rhagoletis zephyria | reverse complement strand
GTATGTTTGCCCAGCAAGTTTACAATTTTTACAACCTATTTGCATATACATACATTAATAATGTCTAGCACCCATAAATATTTTATTTCTTTTCCGTTTAACATCACTTTAATTACAATTTTTTAATATGAAACTACAGCCGTAATACTGGTATAGCTCGCGATACCTTTTTTTTAGATTCTTGGCTTATTTGAAGATTTCAATTTCTATGGAAAAAAAAGTTGTGTGTGTGGATCCCAGTGAAACTTTTGCTTCCTATGGTAAGTTTCTCAGATCTGTGTTACATTAACTCTTAATTAATTGAAAGACAGTAGACGATAGTGATGTGCTGAGCTACTTGGAACCAATTTTAAAAGTATCCAATATTTTCGATACTCAGCAGCGAAATGTTGAAATTTCTAATAAGAACGCACAGCAGACAAAAATTTGGAATAAAAACATTTTAACAGGAGGCTCACCTATAAAAAGCCGAATGTAAATAGTTTCCCTAAGTCCTCTGTATCGCCCTAAATTTCACGTGCCAAAAATATACCCAGCCAGAATTTCGAAAGAACACGTTTGCTGGGAGCTGACGTCGCACAGTGTGGCCGAAAGCCAAAAGTTCGGCCAAAATGCTTCGAAATTTCGTACTAGCGGGTTTTTGGGGTCACTAATTACTAATCCGCTATCAGAATTGCAAAATTCAAAATGGCGGATCCAGTATGGCGTCTGGTAAAATTCGAGCTTTTTAATTAGATTTTTTAGAATGATTTTGAGTATGCAGTTTTATAGGCCATTCAATTTTAGTGCAACAAAGTCCAAGTTTGAAGCAGCTAGGACTTACCGTTGATTTTTGACAATTTGTTTTCGTCGACGGTACCAGTCATTTTCTTCCATACGATGTATATTCGATGAAATTTTCTTCATTTCATCATTCATCATTTCATGAGCAGCACCTTCAACAAAAAAAAAATTTCAAAAATCAACAATTTTTTTGATGCCAAAAATTATTTACTCACACTCTAATGGAAAACCGAGATAATTACGCAAATTTTGATATTGAGTGTTTCTTTTATTGCTACATTTAGAAAATTTTGCTTAAAATTAATTGAATAACGCATAGACTCTCTCGCTCTCAGATCTTTTAATTAGTCTTTCGAAAGACAGAAAAAAACTCTCAAGATAGTTGCCTTAATTCTACACCTTTTTCGACAAGAGCAAACATTTTGAAGGAAGGTGCCCCCAACGCTATCTCGGAATTTTTTTTTTGACCTTTTCATGCCACTTCAACAACAGTTCCTGCATTTTTGATAATCTACTATTATTTATTATTCTTAACACTCACTTCCTACTTATTTTTTTAGTGAATTTTATTTGTGACACTGTTTCTAGTGTCCAACTATAAAAAATTTAACATCAGCATTCACTCCGCCGAGTAGTTAGCATAAAAGTATGCCGCTTTATAAGCACCGAATTTACGACTTCCGCAGACTTTGTAAAGCGCCAATTAAGATTTACACTTTACACAATTAATTTAGAGAATAGTGCCGCAACAAAAATACGAGTATTTGTTTATTTTGCATACGAATTTTACGTTTTTGATTAAGCACTTTTGAGTAATATTTTGCTACATCTATGTATATAAATAAAACTCACAAATAGCTAAGTAATGCCACAACGCATTTCCCGTGTTCGCATATTACAAATTTTAGTGTGTTTAAAATGCCATTTAGTGTATCGAATAATTAAATACGATTTAACTAATACACGATCCCTCATATCCCCCGCAGGCACCGGGCAGCAACGCCCACTCACTTTAGTAAAAAATTTTAATCTGTGCTCTAATTGCTTATGATTGTTACGATTATTTTGAGTATTTTATTGTTGCCACTTTTGTGTCAGATTGTTGATCAGTATTGTGTTGTTGTTGTTGTTGTTGTTGTGGTCGTCGTCGTGTGTGTGATTCCACGTTTATTGCCTTGTATGTACAACGACTAAAGATGCTAATAATAATGCCTTCTCAAGTGTTTTCTCTGTGTATGTGCTTTGCTTTCAAAGCTCATCTCTGTTCACTGCGGGTAATAAATTAATTTAAAACTTCTTTAATTCAATTATTTATATCGGAATGTCTGATATTTTACATAAATATTTTACTTATGCCAGTTGGTGGGGCAATTTGTTGGCGTAAGGGATGCCCATTGTGGCGCGGCGCATATGTACAGTGGCGAAAATATAAATAGGGATGAGGAATTTTAGCATTATTTGGCTATTTAGCTTTCGTTTATTTAATGTTTATTATTTTTTTTATGAAAATGTAGCTACTTAACTAAACAAAAAATCGTGTAAGTCATAATTTCAAACTGTGTACAAAAGCTAGCAAAATTCATCAAAGTTTCATCAAAAATTTTGAAATTTTTTTTTAATATGACAGATTCAAACAGGGCTTAGTAGTGCCGTGACAACAGCATCCATAAATGTCCAGACGCCACATACAATAGTGCTGAAGAAGGCAGGATCCAGGGATAATTGATGTGCAAGACGCCCTTTAGAGAAAAATATTTGAATAAAATTTCATACTTCAGCTCCATCGGAAAACATCTCGATCGTTAATGAAAAAATGAAATTTTTTCGCACCATAATTTTTATTTTGTAGCAAAACTTAAGTTTCCAGTCGACACGGGTTATAGTCATCCTGCAACAATAAAACTTTATCTATATGTACGTTACGGCGTAGTGGTTTAGTTTCGCAAAAAGAGTGGGTCAAATTCTACGTTCGATTCGAAAATGGAGAATGAGATATTTACCAAAAATGACGTTTGACCCTACCAATTTCTAAAAGAAAAGTCAGCGCATTATATTTTTTTTTAACCAAATTAATTTTTCATTTACAAATTTAGGTGTTTTCTTCATACAATATACTACTTTTTCTTTTGAAAATTGGTAGGGTCATATGTAATTTTTGGCATATAGTTTTTTCGTAATTTTAATTAAATTAAAATTTAATTTAATGAATCGTAGAATTTGTATTTGCTTACACTTTCTTCGAAAATTTTGTTCCGAACAAATTACCCCGCCCTAATGTACATATATGTTATTTAAGTCAACAAGTACAAATTAAGCTGGTATGCGTATCGATTTTCTCATAAGAAAATGCACTCCTTATTTTCTGGGACACTCTAATGCACACATACACACACACACACACACATGCACATTAGGGTTACTGCGAAGAAAATTTTCCCATTTGGAAACATTTTTATTTCAATTTTAAAAGGAGTCGGTGGGCATTTGAAATTTTCCATGTAAATACTATGTCAAAAAGTTTGTTTTCATTAAAAATGTTATAACTATTGAACCATTTGAGAAAATATTTTTTTTTTAATTGGAATAAAAATTTTCCCAAATCGGAGAATCCTTTTAAGACCATAAAATCGATAGGTTAGTTATTTTGGATCACCCTAATGCGCATACATAAATTAAAAGTTATAGTCAATTTATTAACAAAAGAAAAACAAATATTTAAATTATTACCTACTTTTACATCTGTAAGTATGTATTATTGTATGTACATTTAGCAAATAGTCACATAGAACAAAGGTGAGCGCTGAAATATTGACTCATTCATTTGGCGAACAAGTGGTTGAATAAAATAAAAATAAAATTTTTTTTCAAACATACATACATACATACATCATTATATAAATAGGCAATCATGTTTCCTTTACACCCCTTTTACGGCTAAACTATACTTCTAAGGTATAAACAGTTATANTATACATAAACGTGGGGTGTTGTGAAAAATAGTAAAGTATGTAATTGAAACGGACACACCGCAGATGCTGTACGTTTGCTCAGAGCACGAGTTATAGTAATACGTCATACCATTGCCATCACCGTAAAAGGGCCTAAATGAAAAACTAACATTTGTTCCATTAGATCTCTGGTAGTTTTAAACACCTTAACATCGTTTAGCTTACTTATTTCGTCTTTTTTCGGTTCAATCCGTACTAAATATTTAGAAAACATTCCTAATTTGATATAAAGAAATTGTCTACTGGCTATTGCTAAATTATGAAATTTTGAGTTGTGTCGTTATGGAAGAGGACCATTGATATATACATACATACCTAAGTGCATGTATGTGAATATAACTGTACCTAGATTAGAAATATTGCATCCAACTCAGCTAACTGTATGCATTACGTGATGCTCGTAAATAACCAAAATAATAAAGTCAATGACGTTATACCTTCCTTCCTACGTACAAATGTGTATATACTATTTATGTATGTACTAAAAAAATAAAAAATTCTGAGAAAACCGGCTTTCAAGTATACAGTTTACATACGATGCAATGGTAAAAATGAAGACACAAGTTCTTCTAATGAGCTATTGTTAATCGACGAAGCCATGGAATTTTTACCCAGCATAGAAAAGGATGTGGCGATCATGTCTGCATGCATACATACATACATACATAACTCAACATATGACACTCCTGCAGCAAAAGTACTACAATTGGGGTAGTCACCAACATTTGTTTCATGAGCTTTTCTGATTTTTTGCCAGAGTGCCCCAGGCCATTTGCTCAATTTGGTGAATACCCCTAATATGTATTTATGTACGCTTNAGAGCACGAGTTATAGTAATACGTCATACCATTGCCATCACCGTAAAAGGACCTAAATGAAAAACTAACATTTGTTCCATTAGATCTGTGGTAGTTTGAAACACCTTAACATCGTTTAGCTTACTTATTTCGTCTTTTTTCGGTTCAATCCGTACTAAATATTTAGAAAACATTCCTAATTTGATATAAAGAAATTGTCTACTGGCTATTGCTAAATTATGAAATTTTGAGTTGTGTCGTTATGGAAGAGGACCATTGATATATACATACATACCTAAGTGCATGTATGTGAATATAACTGTACCTAGATTAGAAATATTGCATCCAACTCAGCTAACTGTATGCATTACGTGATGCTCGTAAATAACCAAAATAATAAAGTCAATGACGTTATACCTTCCTTCCTACACACAAATGTGTATATACTATTTATGTATGTACTAAATATACAGTTTACATACGGTGCAATGGTAAAAATGAAGACACATGTTCTTCTAATGAGCTATTGTTAATCGACGAAGCTATGAAATTTTTACCCAGCACAGAAAAGGATGTGGCGATCATTTCTGCATACATACATACATAACTCAACATATGACACTCCTGCAGCATAAGTACTACAATTGGGGTATTCACCAACATTTGCTCCATGAGCTAATTTGATTTTTTTTGCCAGAGTGGCCCAGGCCATTTGCTCAATTTGGTGAATACACCCAATATGTATGTATTTATGTACGCCTCTATTCGCATTCGCATTCCGTTGTATTTTTGTTTTTTTTTTTGTGTTGGTTATGAAGCAAATAAAATTACTAGGAATCCCCAACTGGCTATTCAATGATTTGTTTATACAGTTTTGAGTTTTAACTGGAAGTGATTTTTTACCCACATGTGTCTTAATGAAGTAGTAAAAAAAAA
>NW_016183526.1:0-5524 GCF_001687245.7 Rhagoletis zephyria | reverse complement strand
ATTATTTTCTCTAGACTTTCTCGGATAAATTAGCAGACTTTTCCTGTTTGTTTTTTATAAAAAGCTGGATAAAGAAGTATACTTCGCAAAGTGGGTTTTTTGTATTTTTCGCCAATATTTTTCAGTAGTCAAAATTAGACAAAACAACGCTTCTCCGATTCCCATTAGACTATAGTCTATAGATATAGNAAACCTAATCATGTTTAAAGTACATCCATCTTTTATATTCCTGTTTTAAATAAAATTTATAAAAAAAACTACGAATGAATGATGTAAATTTTTATAGGTACAATCTGCCTCATTTAGGTACATTTATTTTATGATATTAGGTACAATCTGAAATTTCCAATTTCCATCCCTGACCTCAGCAGATTCAGAGAGTGTAAATGTGAAAGGCATTTTTTTTTTGTGGCGCATATGCACACCTATAGACATATACCTACTATGTACCCTGTGGGGAAACACACCAGAGCCGGACTTGTTCGATAACTGCTAGATAATTTATAATCATTTCTCGATGGTTCCGAATCAGTGCTAAAAAAGACAGGATTGGTTCTAGTTTATTCTACATCTCTTTTTTCTATAGTTCTGAACCAGTTTAAAATCAGCAGACGAAAAAATAGTTAACATGATTTTTTGAAAAATATTCTTTTTGGTTTTCTCATCACCGTGCATGGTAGTGATTTTAAAGTATTTTCAAAGGAATGTGTCTGTTTGTGTCTGTGTGTGAAATCAAATTTGTTTAAATAGTTGTGCGAAATATATGTAATTCAAACTGAGTTTTTGATACCTTTGATTGAAGCTGAGTGTGCAGAGGTGCTCGATGTTATAACAAAAGGTCTCAGGCTCGAATGCCGTCAGACCCAAATAATAAAATGTGTTTTTAAACTATGAAAAGCAGAACAAAAGTGGCCTTAAGGGCCAGAGTAGCCTAACTGACATTTCAAAAAAGTTGAGGTGCACCTTAAAATGCATTACTAAATAGAATCGAAATGGTAAAAACCCGGAGCACGCATATTTAGTTTTCTTTTACTGTAATATGTAGCATCAGGTAGGCGCTATGAACTTTTTAGTAAAATACCGCATTTTTATAGATCCTTTTTCTCATACTATTAATTTTTTTGTTGTAGATAGGCTCCACAGACCCTCATGGCCTCATATGTATGTATGTTTTTTAAGCTAAAATAAAATGGTTTTGTAAAAGGACTTCATTTCGCTGACTTTGTACTGGTGTGGATCTAGTGACTTAGTTTTGAGCGATAAGGATCTAGTATTGAACTAGAAATTTGGTTCACTATTTCGGGGTTTCCCTGAAAAAATTCAATAACCAGGTGGTCTACAGGAACATAATTTGTATTTGAAAAAGTTTAAGTACAAACTTGTAATGCTCATCTGGACCACATCAAACGTAAAAAAATTCATATTTGGGTTGAACACTATCTCTTCCTCGGCAATTCTCTCGGTTCATCGGCAATTTGACTTCGATGCCGAATATGAATACTAGTAAAGCGAATTTCAAGAAAATCTTATTACATTTAACGAGCAATTCTTGTATATATATACATATATCCATAGGTTTCTCGGAAACAGATAATGTTAAGGATTTTAGGGTTACCTGAAAGGCTTTATCTCCGAGAAGACTCGTATAAGGTGGCCACCTATTCGAAATTAGTTACAAATTAATTAAAACATCATAATATGGGTGTGATGTAGAAGGTATTTTAAAGATCCCTAATTTAAAAATATTTTTTTAAGGTTGCCACCTATTTTTAATCGCATATTCATTTAATTTTTTGTTTAGAAAAAAGGTAAAATATTATTATTCATGGGTAGGATAATAGTGTAAGGTTGCCACTTATTTTCGATTCTACACAATTTATTTAAAATGTCGCAGTATGAATATCAATTGAAAGGTATTGTTTAGAACTTTGGTCAGAAAATATTTTCCATCAGGGTTGCCACGCTTCTATATAATACAAATTTTTTATGTATACACACAAAATATTTTTTTAAAGCTATCCAAATCTTGAAAACTTTAAAAAGTATATGCACTCCGGGCAAAGCCCGGTCAACCTGGTACTATATTTTAAATAATGAATCTTGTTATTTAAATTTAAAAAGTATCTTTAAAAATGATTAAACATTCGGATTGCACAAAATCTTTTGAATAATTTTTCAGTTTATGGTCCTAACGGGGAGCTGCGCATGGGAATACTATTTAGTGATGAACCAGACGTGGTCAGGTCCAATGACAATGCAATGTTAATGAAACCATTTTTTCTCCATATGCTTGGACCATTTCGGTTCTAGTATTTAATCTAGTCTCACTTTTGGCAAGGTATATATTTACAAATACATATATACGTGCGTATGCATGTAGATATTCCCATACATATTCTATTTACTTCCTAGTTGTGTTTTCATTCTTGGCTTGCCTTTTCCTTTCCGGCGTCGCTATTTTGACCTTTGGTTCGTTTTTTAAGTTTTCTTCGTTATCTGCATGACATACCGGACATTGACATGACCATTTTTCATAAGATTTACTGTTGTCAACCATAGCTCTCGATAGTCACGTGTAGTGGTGTTTTTTTATTTCCTCCTTCACGCTTAGCTATCTGGCACTCATTTAAGCCATAAGTTGACCCATTTTTTTACAACTTTATTTTTTTTTCTATTTTGGGGAAACTTATGACATTCTCAACTCAGCACTTGAATCCTAAAGGATGCTAGATATTACGTTTGAGGACATCAATGTCAATTAGTGTGCACGCTTCTTAAACCATTGAATTTGCTGTGTCAAGAGGTCGAAAAGATCAAAAAATATTCCATAGCAAAGGTTGGATTTGTAGAACCACAGAGTTAGCTTGCTGCTAATAAAAGAAGGAGGTTTATTTGTGAATAAACTGTAGGGAGTGTGCATCCTAACTGTTCGGAAGTCTGTTTTCAAATCTTAAGCTCAATTTTCAACAACAAAACTCGGCTGGATGGCTTGAATAATGATAACTCATTAGTGAGTGAAGTGTATAAAAGGATATGCAGTAGCTAATTATTTTAACATTGCAAATGCATCTTGAAACCAGTCAACAAATTGTAGAGTACAGTCAGAGGTGAAAATACAAGTACTTTTCAAAAAGTTTATTTAGTGGTCGAATTGAAAAAGTGAAATTACACTTTCGCTTGCAAACTTTCAAAAAGTGTTTTTTAGACTTTTCGAGAATAACGCCGCTAAACAAGTTTCAATTCAAAAAATATTTCTTAGATAGGGATTTTCATATGTAAGAATATATGTATATAATTGACGAAAAAAATTAATTTACTTGTATCAAAACTTACAGATGAATGAATGAATGAATATTCGGCGCTTACAAGTTCGCTTACACTTCTCCAATGTGTGGTGTGCGTGCTGATGTGAGGCGACTGCTGTTACGAAATTATTTTTTTTTTTATTTACGTAAATAACACACATAATGAATACAGGCACTGTAACCAATCATACATAAACACGTTCATGATGATATATGAATGAACATATATATACAATCATATATACACGCAAATATATACACATACATACAACACGTACGAGTATATTTGCATAGGTATTTCTTAACACTTTTCGTACGGGTATGGATTTACAAATGTGAATGAAGCGATAATTCACAACCACTTAGTCAGATGCTAGTTAATGTGGAAGAGAGCACGTGCTACGGCTTGGACGCGTCCGGGTGCATAAATGACAAATAAACTTCGTCACACATTTTATAAATTAGGCAACATCGATACGTGTCAATCGTTACGTATGTGATACGAGTAATGTTATTGAAAATTGGCATGCATATACTAAATATACCTATATACGTAACCAAGTATTCATAAATGTATATGTATAGAAGTAGTCGTCTCCGATTCGGCGGAGGAGCAGATAGGGACTCAAAAACCGTTTGTGGTAAAAAAATTAAAAAAAAACTAATAAAATTAAATAAAAATATTAAGTAAAATAAAAAATAAAATAAAATAAAAAAACTATGAATTTTTATTGGTATTCGCTTTTTTCTTTGCTATACTACTTCTGCAGCGCTTGCACTGAAATCTGGACACACAAGAAAGCGAGTTGATATAAGCGTGGTAAAATAACAAAAACCCTGGTAAAAATTACTCTGATGATAGCACAACGCCGAAAGCAACCAAAACCATTGTCCTTCAAAAGGCAGTGTCCCACGTTTGTTGGCATTTCTGCCGTGAATAACCCCCTCTCATGCCACACACCGAAATCTAAAGAGCGATCAAATAAAAAAAAAATAAGGAAGAGTTTTTGCTTTGCAAATCAATTCATAGGACTAAACTCCAAATAATCTTTTTCTTCGCGGTTGTATACATACATACACTAAATAAAAAACTCCTGTTATACCTGTTTTTGTATTAATTGCGTTGTATCTGTATGATCCACAAGCAGTAACATTTCCTGATCTGAGTTTTGATAACGATAACGATACGATAACGGAAGATAACGGGTCTAACCGATGTTTTCCTAAAACCTATTTTGTTTCTATTTGCCATTTTTCGGCAGCCCAAAATCCAGTTTTAGAAAAATTGAGATGAATCGGATAACCCAACTTGGATACATAAGGACTTTTATAAACACCTATTTATGTACATATATATCGGTTTTAATTCTTTTGAAGCCGCCACTCAAAATATTGGCACTGACAATTATAAGGCTTGCTTCATTTAGCACAAAAATTGTGCAACGTCTTGAAATCTGAAACCGCATTTTGAGCTTACCGTTTACTTTCATACACTTTAACTTTGATCTCTGCTNGTTATACGAATTCCACACATTCATTGGTATTTACTTAATGGTTACACCTGCAGCCACATAAATGTGTTGTGCTACGTTGATTCCATTTAAATGATCAAACAATTCTGCCTTGCATACGAATGGAATAGTTCGAAATAAAAATATGGCAAAATCCAAAACTTCAGTGCAGAAATTATTTCATTACGGAAATGAGCAAATGGATTTCGTTTGCATTTACAACGCACAACGTGTATGTATGCCAAGCAACAATAACCTCTGTACATTCATACAACTTCCTTGTATTTATATGCGGAAATGCATTTCATTTGGCTGCTTTTTGCCAATTTGTTGATTCAAAAATATTGAATGAACGTAGTTATTTAATAAGAACTTCATGAAAAGTCACCTCTCCATTCAGCATACGAAGCTGGCGCTTCTCAGCTTAAGTAAAATAAAATCATATAAATATATAATTTTATTCATAGATAAGACATATATATACATACATACATATGTATGTACTTTATAGGCGGTGACCATTCGTCCTGATTTTATCGGGACGGTACCGATTTTGAGAAAATAGTCCCGCTGAATATTTTTTTAAAGTCGGGACGTATAAGTGTGCCGATTTTTCATATTTTTTATCGATTAAGTACCGATTTTCAATGTTTTCTTTTTTAATTTAATAAGAGTCTCCCTGTACTCTGGCCCAAAAATAATTTTTCG
>NW_016183524.1:0-5524 GCF_001687245.7 Rhagoletis zephyria | reverse complement strand
AAAAAAAAAAATCGATAATTCGATAAATAGTGGACAATTTTATTAAAATCAGTACTTCGTCTGCGTCTATTTTTTTATGTAAAACAGTATTTCAGTATAAAGTTAACATTTTCAATAAAAAACCCACGACATTTTGTTACTATTCTCATCATCTAGTAGCACCAACATCTGTGTTCATTTTCAACACTTCCATGTAATCAATGCAATTTGAATGGTGAATTGTGCAATTTGAAAAGATAATAACTTTTTATATAGAAGCCTCCGTGTTCTGGCGTTTTCACTTTTAGAATCGGAAAAAGCTCCTCTGCGCGCCCCCATTTTTTATTTATTTTTTATTTTTAATTTGGACCGAATGGAAATGTTTCTCCTTTTTTTCAAAGACATGTCCATTATTGGAAAATTTTCCCTTCCTATACAATAGTAGCTTATGTCGAAAGGTTGGCGTTAGTATAATGCGGCAATCGCAGCATACGATTGCGATTGATTCACTGGCAAATGAACGTGAAAGTAATAGCTCCGACACTAGCAAGTCAATATTCTTATTAAGGCTGTGTGCGAGTTGACCTAAATTTTAGTACCTAAACTAATATTCCACTGGAAATTTCCAGCACTGCTACAATTTAGGAAAACAGCTGCTAAAACTGTGCGAGTTCGTTTGACAACCTAAATTGTTTGTTTTGGAATTTGAGTTTGTTTGCTTTTAATAANCCTTCAGAACTTGCTATCACCCAGTTTTAGTAGAATAATATAATCGAAATGTTAAGAAATAAATATATATACACTTCTATAAAATTACTTCAGAAACTACCTGACGTTTTTGACAAAAACTCTGAATCATCATGTCANTTAAAAATTATTTAAAACATCAAAAAATCGTTGTTCACTTAATCGGTCACTCAAATATATTTGACTGTTCAATTTAGGTTGAAAAGTATGCTCGCAGAAAATCTAAATTGTTCCTATTCACTGCGTTACCGACACTTTCCAGTGATTTAGGATTTTTCTCTATTTAGGTAGCAATTTNCATGGTAAAAATATAGTAACGTAGAACCGCTGTGAGGGACTTTTAAAATTCTTGACGGTTCCAAGCAATTTAATTTTTAAGTTTACTCACACACACATTTTCATTTTCAATCTCAAGCAACAACAATTTCGGACAATTTCAATTTNGATTTGCAACAGAAAAGGAGAGTGCTCCATCCAGGCATCTAGAAAAGAATCCGTTTGCTCTTCTGACCCATCGAATTACACATATACTTATCTGAATGCAAAAAGCAAATAAATTTATACTTACATCTTTCTGAATATTTTCTTTTTTGTGCCATAGCAACGATAAAAATTATTTAAAACATCAAAAAATCGTTGTTCACTTAATCGGTCACTCAAATATATTTGACTGTTCAATTTAGGTTGAAAAGTATGCTCGCAGAAAATCTAAATTGTTCCTATTCACTGCGTTACCGACACTTTCCAGTGATTTAGGATTTTTCTCTATTTAGGTAGCAATTTAGACGTACTCGCACACAGCCTAAGTCTCGTCCAAAAATTCCTTTTCGTTTAAAGAATAAAGGTAATGCCACATTATACTAAAGCCAGCGTCCCGACATTAAGCTACTACTCCATACGAACACAGATTTTAAAATGTTGAAAAATTTTATTTTTACCTCATATGTGTGTATGTATATTCTTTATTTTTTAATTGCGCCAAATAATAATAATATGGTGGAAATCCACGTAAAAAGAACTATCGATCTGCATTTTTAGTTTTTCTATAGCTAAGCGGTTGGTTATCACCAGAAGGGAAAAACAGTTTACGGGAGGAAGGGTATGAAAAGTTGCGAAAAAATTATTTATATCTCCACCGACATCATGTTCATCGCAGTACGGNAAATTTTATATGATTTTAAAATTCTGGCAAACTTAAAAAAAATCATGGCCGACAAATTGAGAGAACGGTTCTACCTTGCTATGTCGTTATCATGGTTATACGTAATTGCAAGACTATTTTCAACTACGAGAAAGCTTCTCCTTCCACTAACTCACTTACAATAAAGTATTACAAACATAAATCTCCGCACAAATAATTTCCGTATCCCTCTTCAAATAGCTCTAGAGATATTATGTACGATAGTTCCACTTGTATGATCTATAAATCCATGCAGAAATATGCTTTATAGAAGTTTCAGTATGTAACGGAGGACCACGCCCCCTTTTCAAATAACTGCCACTTTTCTACTGAGTATGGGATTGATTTCATATACTATCTTCATACCAAGTTCTAGTATTCTACTGNTACGGCTGCGGTAATACTGAAGGCTCCGTTATGCATACTTGGCATGGCTTGAGAGCTGTCACATAAGAAATCTGTTAAATGAGCCTCGCGTGTAATCGGTTATCGAACGCACAGCACTACATACGTAGAAGTCTGTTGGTTTTTGATTTCTACGTAAAAATGGTATAGCAGTGCATGCAATGCCAAGTATGCATAACAGAGCCTTTANTTAAAAATTCAGTTTGTATGGGAGATGCCACGCCCCAATGCCATATCCGTATTATTTTTAATCTATAACCATGCTTGGAAAGTCGGAAACAGGTGTCCAAAACTTCGAAAAATCGGTACGGCTGTTCTCAAGATTTCGAACAGAAAAAACCGGCTTTCAAAAAGTGTTATATATTAGTATAGATGTGCCCGTTGTACTAAAAAAACGACAGCTAACGAAATAGCTGTATAAATCCATCAAANGTTCGGACTTTCCTCCGAAAGGAGTAGATTTGTTCCGTTTTGTCGAAATAATTTGAAACCTAGTCTTCTACTCCGCTCAACTGAAAATCTGCTCCGTTTTGTTGCATCAACAAATTNTATTAATTTACTCTTTTTGCACTATATAGCGGATATTTTAAGGCAAAGTGCAATAATTCAAGAAAAAATCGCAGCTTTTCATGTGGACCACTTCTAATGTGAAAAGTCGATTTGTAAGTGTCTAAATCCGGTATCCACAGTATAACCTATTTATCTTTTATTCTATCTGAGGTGAAATTAATACCAGTAGGTGCAAACTTATTGAAGCGATTTCGTTTTAATAATAATAGTAAACTTTTAGACGTGGGTTGAATTGGTGNTTCTGTCTAAATTCTGTAATTGCATCGTTGCCCACCGATGTAACAATTGTCCCGGTAAAGAAAGAATGAAATAANGCAAACTAAGTTATATTTTACCTTTTAATCGACACGATTGTTACATTGGTGAGCTACAGCACCTTTGCAAATACACTTGAATTCGTGAATAGGCTCTCACAATCTCCCGATTTGAACCCGATCGAAAAAGATTGTTCTGTCTAAAGTTCTGTAATTGCATCGTTGCCCACCCATGTAACAATTGTCCCGGTAAAGAAAGAATGAAATAACTTTTTATTAATTTTAACCAAGGCATTTTAACTTTAATGATAATTGCTCCCTGGTGGTGGATATTTGTCGCTCAACCAAAATCGGCCCGTACAAATGACATCTCAACCGTAAAATGTAAATGCTTTGGCTAGTCGATTTTCCNTCTCACAATCTCCCGATTTGAACCCGATCGAAAAAGATTGTTCTGTCTAAAGTTCTGTAATTGCATCGTTGCCCACCCATGTAACAATTGTCCCGGTAAAGAAAGAATGAAATAACTTTTTATTAATTTTAACCAAGGCATTTTAACTTTAATGCATTGTAATTGCTCGTTGGATTAAGGCGCCTTTACACGGGCGGATTTTCTAGTAGATTTTTTTTTTTCAACCGTAAAATGTAAATGCTTTGGCTAGTCGATTTTGCAGTCTACAGAAATCGACTCTTGTAAAGGCAGCTTTAGCCCCTTATTTAGTCCCAGAATACAGTGATACGAGAAGAAATGAATTGTTTTTTATAAAGAAATCTGGCAACGTTCGTACTGTGCGGTCACTTAAACTTTNGAGCGGTAGCCTGACCTCCTTCGTCCAGGTGGTGAACCAGGTCGCAGAGGATTTCGTAGGGGAGAGGGCTAGACACTTTGCAGTGAAGAAGCGAGAAAGATCGGNAAGAAATGAATTGTTTTTTATAAAGAAATCTGGCAACGTTCGTACTGTGCGGTCACTTAAACTTTCGCTTGAAAGAATTTCCAAAGTTTAACTCTTTTACAAAGTGCTAAGCAGTTCTAATTTGTGTTATTCACACCGAAAAAAGTTTACTGAAGCCNGATCGGAGAGATACCCATTTACTTTCGAACACAGGGTATCAATTCCATTCCCAGTCGCCATGATCGACCAATCGTCGGCGTAGGAGACAATCGAGACTCCCTCTGGTGGTTGAGGGAGCTTTGAAATATAAAAGCTAAACAGTGGCGGGGATAGGACACNAGTGCATTATTGTTGCTTTTGCGCGAGAGTGTAAGGAATATCGCATTTGTTTGTTCATTTTGCTTTCTTTCGCGCTTTACACACACCTTTGTTTATCATCGACAGTCGCTTTCTTGGTGACNCGACCACTCAGATAATTTGCCGACCACCATTTGAGCCTCTGGGGGAGAGAGGAAGCCTCTATATCATCTAGTAGCGTGGAATGGCTGACAGTGTCAAAAGCCTTTGACAGATCCAACGCTATAATCGTTCTCTCACAGGGACGGTTACGGTTAAGGCCACGAGTTATCTGAGTGTTTATGGCGTTAAGTGCTGTTGTTGTACTGTGCACTTTACGGAAACCATGCTGATGCTTCGCTGGGGTCAGGTGGTTCGTGAAATACGGGAGCAGCAGGGCCTCAAGTGTCTTCGCTACCGGGGAAAGGAGCGTTATCGGTCGATATGAATCTCCTTTGTTGGCAGGTTTCCCCGGTTTGAGCAGTGGGACCACTCTCCCCAAATTCCAGATGTCTGGGATGATGAGTGGCCATAGACAAATTGAGGACCTCCGTTAGGTACGCTACTCCCGCAGGACCCAAATTGTTCAGCATCAGCATGCATATTCTGTCGGGACTCATGGCTTTGGAGGCTTTCGCCTTCCCAATGGCCACCTGAACTTCACCGCAAGTGAAAGCAAGGGGGGCACAATTTGTTGGCAGTTTGTGCAGCCTTCTGGTCACTCGACGCTTGGTTTTGTCCACCGGAGGATACAGTATGAACTGCCGGCTAAAGTAGCTCGCGCATCCCTCCGGGTCCGACGAGGCATAGTCGCCGGAAGAAATTTCGACTATGTCGTCGTGCTTCGTCGGTTTGGACAGTGACCTCACGGTTGACCAAAGCTTACTCACACCAGAGGTGAAGTTGCAGGTCTTCAGATGTTCTTCCCACTTCTTCCGCTTATGTACGTTCACTAGTTGCCGAATCTCCGCGTTGAGATCCCTGATACGGGGATCACCGGGATCGGCCTGACGAAGGCTGTCACGCTCATCGGCTAGGACAGCCGCTTCGGCAGGGAAATTTGGACGTGGGTCAGTGATGCATCCTGCCGGTACGAAGCGGGCTGCAGCTGCAGTGTCAGCCCTGCGGAACTTACGTTCACCAAGGTGGACGTCGGTTGG
>NW_016183523.1:0-5525 GCF_001687245.7 Rhagoletis zephyria | reverse complement strand
AGTGTTTAGTGAAAAAGAAGAATAGTATGCTAAAGTGTAGCAGAAGAAGTTGCCATTGCTGATTCTGATGTTGCTGCTGCCGCAAAGCAAAAGTCTCCGGCGCCCAACTTCCTCCGACTTCTTCCGCCGCCGCCGCCGAACCAACGAGGACGAGGACCGACTACGATGACGACGACGACGACCAAGTGGGACAGATGAATTAAACATGAGTGCCTCTAGGGCTTCGCGTCAATTGTCAGAGAGGTTAGGTTAGGCATATTAGAGAATTAGGCGCCCTGCGAAATGAGAGAAGTGGAGAAGAAAGAAGAGCCAGTCAACCAGCCAGCCAACCAGCAAGGCAATTGCGCCACAGGAGCAGAAAGCAACTTTTCCTTGGCTTTGGCAGTTTCTCTTTCTTTCTTTCTGTTTGTGTCTGTGTATGTCTCTTTCTTTCTCTCACTGTTTCCCTTACTTGCTTTGTGTTTGTGTTGGCCCAGTGACTCTCTACCGCTGGAACGCTCTGAAGATCGCAGAGAAGATCCAAGCTAGCACACTGGCACTGGCACTGACATTGGCACTGGCANTCTCTCTTTCTCTTTCTCTCACTGTTTCCCTTACTTGCTTTGTGTTTGTGTTGGCCCAGTGACTCTCTACCGCTGGAACGTTCTGAAGATCGCAGAGAAGATCCAAGCTAGCACCCTGGCACTGGCACTGACATTGGCACTGGCAGCAGCAGCAGCAGGCAAACCATCAGCAGTGGTAAGAGGACCCTCCGCGTTCTCTACAGAACAACAACAAAAAAAAGTAGCACCTAAATTAAAGTGCCTTCTCCTCCTCTGCGAAAACTCCATTGGAGCCAGCATTGCTGCCAAGAGCAGCAGCAGCACCACCACCACCACCACAACAGCCACCACCACCAGTGGTTCCTCTCGATCCAATCAAGTGAAAAAGGCAAACGCGATTAATTTTAATGCAATCAATCGAAGAAGCAGAAAAAGAAAAAGAAGTAAAGAAAGAAAAAGAAAAAGAAAATAAAAGGAAGATCTAAATTAATCCCGCCAAATTGAATCGCCCGCCAGAGGAAGCAGATGAAGCGGACGAACGGGAGAAGAAAGAAAATACACAAATGAAGAACAGCAGTGCCATTGCCATCTTCATTGCACCACATTGAAGTGACCGGCTAACTGCTGCTGATGGGGGAGGAGGTAATGATCAATTGGCCTCAATCGCCGCGATCGGGATCCCATCAGACAGAGGCAGAGTTTTGCAGTGTGAGGGAGAGGCAAACTATTAGGAACAATTAGAATGGCGCCGCAAAAGAAAGAGAGAAGCTGGCGAATCATAGCTGAAATAAACATGCATCGGTAGTGGCAACCGAGTAGTAGTAGTTAGTTAGCTGACCGAATCCAATTGAAGATGCGCCCTGAAGATGAAGTCCAATGACATCACACCGAAACACACACACACACACAATATACGCAGATATCGCTTAAGGAAAACTAAAGAGAGAGAGAGAGAGAAAGCATTTAGCTCCAAGTGCGATTTAGTATCGAGCCATTTGTCAAGTGTNAGCTGACCGAATCCAACTGAATCCAAGCGCCCTGAAGATGAAGTCCAATGACATCACACCGAAACACACACACACACAATACACGCAGAAATCGCTTAAGGAAAACTGGAGAGAGAGAAAGCATTTAGCTCCAAGTGCGATTTAGTATCGAGCCATTTGTCAAGTGTGTGTCTCTGTCGCTGAGACTCTTCTTCTTCTTCTTCTCCACCGACACCGAATAAAGTATAATTCGGTAATATATATAGCCCGCTGCTGAAAGTGTTTCCGATCAATTGGATGAGTGCCACTGCGCTAGAGAAGAGTCAGTGAGTGAGCGAGAGAGAGTGAGGGAGAAAGTGACGGTGCAAACGAGGCTGAGAAAGTGCAAAAAGTGTAGCACGTTCGATGATGAGAGAAAGAAAATGAAAGTCGGTCCAGATCAAAAAAGAAAAACAGATAGTCAAACGCGTGCGTCGACAATGTGTCCTTTGGACGCAGTTGTTTGCTAGCTTGTGTAATTCAACGAAAAATTCTAAAAAACTGCAGTTTTTAGAACTTGAATCCACCAGAACTTTTAGAACTCTACTTGAACTGAGCTGCAAAAAAGCAAAAAAAAAGTTGAAACTCACCTTTTTAGTGTGTTGACAATGCTGAAAGTTGAGCTCAGTAGACTTTTTTTGCTTGCTGTCCTAAAGTTGCCGGCTCAAAAGTTGATAAAGTTGTTACAATGAGAAAAAAAGGAACGAAAGAGAGAATATTCGGATGAAAAAGAAGAGGAAAAGCAAAAAAAGGATAACAACACAGAAATAACGGCACAGTGACGTCCAAACTGCAAGGAAGCACACGGGGAGAACCAGCAGCACAGGTCAACTTCGCCAAAACACTGGTGTGATGAGCCGAGGATGAAGAAGAAGAAAACAGCGAGGATGAAGCATGAAAACAACAAATGCTGTGCCTGTGCGTGTGCTATGTAGCAAATGAACAAGTGAAGCTATGTGCTGCTGTGCCTGCTGATGCGGCCAGAGCTGCTGCACAACGGCGCCACAAACGGTCGCCGCCGCCGCTGTCGTCGGTTGAAGAGCTGTAAGCTAAGCGGTAACGCGAGCAGCGGTGAAGTGAAGCCGAGCTGCTGCTGCTGCCACTGCCAGAAACATCACTGGATGCAGTCAGCAGCCAGGAGAAGAAGAGACTGGCGGAGAAAACAAAGTGCAAAGTCTTCTGAAAGTGGAAGAAGAAGAAGAGGCTAGCGAATGAACACTGAAGACTGAAGCAGCAGCGACGAAGAGAAACGCGGCAACGACCGCCACCGAGGAGCACTGCAACGCGAATGTCCGCCGAGCTGCTGCTGCTGTGGACACACTGTCGCTCTGTAGCACGTTAGCAGAGTGCTGCTGAAGAAACCGAAACAGAAACAACAGCCGCCGCCGCAGCAGCAGAAGAGTCAGTCAGTCAGTCAGAGCTGGAGTAAGCTCCTGAACTGCAGGACTGAAAGCTGACTGAAGTTTGCTATAGCAGCAGCGGTTGAAAGAAGAGGAGAGAGGGGATCCAGTGAACACTGTCGTCGAACAGAGCAGAACAGCGGACAGAGGACTGTCGCAAGCAAGCAGACAGCTTTTCTCCTTCTGATCTTGCTCTCTTTCTCTTTCTCTTTCTGGTGATCACTGCGGACGCTGTGGCCGGATGGCCGGATCAGCAGCAGCAGCACTCTCGGGTTCACTCTGCAACGAAAGTGGTCTGGTCTGCACCAGCAGCACTTGGGACGCTGTGGTCCGTTGATGCCTTCCCTTCCTCTCCTTCACAGAGAAGCACAGAACGGAAAAACAAAGGCCCCTTCCCAGCAAACAAACAACAACTGACAACTGCAAACAGCCCCCAAAATACAGCCCCCAAAAAAGTAGAGGCAAAAGTCAACTTTGGCAAACAACACCGTCCGGCTACAATGCCAGTTCAATAATGATAATGATGACNCAACTTTGGCAAACAACACCGTCCGGCTACAATGCCAGTTCAATAATGATGATGATGACGCTNGGACGCTGTGGTCCGTTGATGCCTTCCCTTCCTCTCCTTCACAGAGAAGCACAGAACGGAAAAACAAAGGCCCCTTCCCAGCAAACAAACAACAACTGACAACTGCAAACAGCCCCCAAAATACAGCCCCCAAAAAAGTAGAGGCAAAAGTCAACTTTGGCAAACAACACCGTCCGGCTACAATGCCAGTTCAATAATGATAATGATGACGCTGCTGATGATGGTCCACAGAACACCGAGTCACATCAAGTCACGGACCGGCACACACCTGTCGGACAAGTGCAGTAGAAAAAAGGGAGAGTGCGAGAAAGTGCAGACAAAAATTGCTGCCATGATCGTGATCGTCACCGTCAAATTTCTCTCTTTGATCTCCCCTCTAATTTTTTATCTCTCTCTCTCTCTCTCTGGTTTTAGCTCCCTCTTCTCCTGTCCAGTCCCCTCTGTACCGGAAGTGGCTACTTTGCCACGCTTCAGCGCCTTATACAACGGTTTTTGGCCGGTCGGTCGGCTAGTCGGCTGGTCTGTTTGAAGCAATGAGTTGATGATCAGTGGTTACTGTCGCTGACCGCTGACCGCAAAATCGTCGACTACTTTCCTGCCCCTTTCCTACTGTTGGCTCCCTTCTTCTTCCCTTCTTCCTCTTATTCAGCCACATCGAACAGACAGACAAACAGACAGACAGTCTCTGCGCTACTGGACAGTGCTGATTGCCACTGACCACTGACCACCAGTAGTAGTAGCTGTAGNGCTCCCTTCTTCTTCCCTTCTTCCTCTTATTCAGCCACATCGAACAGACAAACAGACAGACAGTTTCTGCGCTACTGGACAGTGCTGATTGCCACTGACCACTGACCACCAGCAGTAGTAGCTGTACTGAGGACAGGAACATCGAGCAATTGCTATCTGCTGACCTCAATTAGTGCACATCCTCGGCACACAGTTGAAATGATGGCGATGGTGATGGCACCTCACCACTTGGCACTACTGTCAATACAAACTTGCAAACACAGACAGACAGCAACAGAGGCAGCAAAAGAGATTACGATTGCCGTCGAAGAAGGAAAAGGAAAAGACGCCGACCAACACGGCACTCTTTTTTTGCTATCGCCCCGAAGACAGAGCACAGCACTGCACGACAGATATACTTTTTGTGCCCAACCGCACACAAGCACACTTTTTGCCCCACTAAACGGGCAAGTGAGCGTTCCATTTCAATTAAACAGTCGCACACGGCGAGAGAGAGAGAGAGAGACATAGTTGCTGATGCCATCAGCTGCATCAACTGTGTTTTAGTGCCTGCCATTTTGTTTGTGGTGGTGGCAAATGGCGAATGGCGCCCATCGCAGAGGCGGCAGAGTGGCAGTAGTCTTCTTTTTGCCTCCATTGCGGCAGCATTTCGAGCACTCTGCCTGGTGCACAGCAAATGCTAATGAGGCGTCATGCAAATGAGCGAGAGACATCCATTGGTGGTGATAGTGGAAGTGCCCACCATCACCACCGTTTCTAATTTCACCATTTGGCCATTGGCTCCAGAGTGACATCGAGAGAAGTCTCCTCCTCTTCTGACAGTGCTCTTTGACCCTGTCAATGGCAGCAGTGTCAGTCAGTGCTGCTCTCCAACTACCGCTTTCCCTGCCTGGCTAATGATAAAAACGGCCACTAATTACAGATAACCAGAGATTGAGCTCTGATGAGCGAAGGAAGGAGGGAGAGAGGAAGATTGAGCTTCTGGTACTTCTCTGAGCTACCCCAAACCTAAAAATAATAATCGCAGACCATATTATGCTCCCGCCCGTTGTCGCTCACTGACGATGAATGAATGAAGGAATGAATCGCACCCAGTGCGCCCAGTGATGGCGCCCGATGAGATCAGCAGCAGCAGCAGCTTGGCAACTCTCTCTAATAAAAGAGGGAAAGAAAAAGTGAAAGTGGGTAATTGTAATTAGAGGCCAGAGACGAGGCTGGC
>NW_016183522.1:0-5525 GCF_001687245.7 Rhagoletis zephyria | reverse complement strand
CAACTCAACTCAACTCAACTCAACTCAACTCAACTCAACTCAACTAAACGTTTACGAATATACAATCCCATACAAAAGCCAACAAGCTCTAGAAATTACAGCTTTTCATACATAGTTCAGCACTTACAGGAAAATCTCATAAACCTTTCAACATAATTCCATCTCTTCATTTCTACTATGCATCAACTAAACTTTTTAAGCACGTAGGTTTTGACGTCGACATTGATTTATGTTTGTACAATGATGCAATAGGGGTAAGTCTATGTAAGAGTATTCCATGCACTTACGTACATAAATATGTATAAACGAGTAAAAAACGGAAGCAAAGTGAGAGTGTGTGGCGATAAAAAAACACGCTTACAGCAACTATGCAAATAAGCAGAGGCACTAGCTAAGTAAAATTTAAGACGTTTTTTGTAAGGCTCAACTCTTACCTTCCGGTTTACAAATGAACCACGACGAGATTAAACGCCAAAGGAGGAGTAGAGAATAGAAGTTGTCTGTAGTTTAGGAGGTGCGTGAAAGTCACGTTCTTTCATAAAAACACTTCATTCTACCTACGGGTCTTCTCGTTCATTTACATACATTATCGAGACCTAACCGCCAAAAGGGCGTAAGCGACAAAAAGTAAATTTTTCCGTAGGCCTTTTTTTTATTAACACTGCAGTTACTCTAGATACTAACATGAAGGTCACGTTTGATGTTAGTTATATAATATTGGTGGTTTTATTTGCCCAGCTTTAATGAAACAGGTGATTCGCCATCACAAAAAAGGGTACTACACGCATTTTCTGGGGATAAGCCAAAAGATTTATTAAAAAAAAAAAAATACAATTTGTTTTGCATTAATAAAAAAAATTGATGCCTTTAACTAATTTCATTTATTCTTGTTATTAAGAAAACAATCCTTCAACACAAATACATACGTTATTGATTAAAATACTATTTCCCTATAAAAACTAATGCTGATTTCGTTTGTCCCAAACAAATCTTGTTCTTCCATGGTGCAAAATGTGTTTGATGTTAAGCAGTGTTTGCATTGTTCNAACTTCGAAGAGGTATTGTTACACCGTAGAGATTAAAATATATCAAAGGTTAGATATAGTACCTAGAATTTTAGTGTCAGAATTTAAAGTCTCTCTAGGGCAGGTAAGATTTTTGGCAAATATAATTTCAGCAAGGCTGGAATTTATCGCCAGAAAGACAGAGAGAGCATCAACTACTTTGCTCAGGTGGGAGCCAAGACATCCCTTCCCGTTTTGCTTTTGGACGTGTTTTTTTCCACCGTCCATCACTATACTGTCAGCCTGAGGAAACTAATGTACATACCTATAGCAGCCAGCTATATGTGTGTTGCTGTGTGCCCTACGTTCAATAGGATAGTTTTTGCATTTTTTTCTGATTGTAAAAATTTATTATCTATACTTTTAAGACTAGAATATATTGCATTAACACAACAACAATTAAAAAATGTGTTATAAAAATGATTTTTATTCTTTATAATAAATTGTTCTTAATTTAGCATTTTTTAACGTTAAATGAGTTAAAGCCAATTAAATTACTAATAATTTTAATTTAATTGCTAGTTTTTAGACTTCATACAAATAAATACTTATGAAGAACATAGGGGTCTTTGTTAAAGTTAATTGATAGTAATAGTTGATTGGTTGAAACCACTTAAACTTGTTAAATTTGTAATTTTGTTCTAAATTGCAACTTGATTGGAAAATAATTGGCAGAATTTTAATTAAACTGAATTACTAAGAGATAGGAAATTCCCGAAAATCACAAAATTAACTATTATGCAAATACGAGTTCAAACGTATTAATACATATATTTTTTAATTGGTTATATAGTATGTACATAAAAAGTTGTTCATACACTCATACATAAATGTGTTTGGAAACGAATTCATTTTCATTATTTGCAAACTTTTGCAATTTCAATAACCCACTAAATAAACCAATACGCAAATGCATGTATTGGCATACATAAACCCTGTTAGAAATCTGGGACGTGATACTAAAATTATTTATACATAGTATGCCGGTTCAACATCAGCAGCCATAAAGGTCTTAGTAAAATTCTTGACTGATGAAAATACAAAAAACTAGTAAATGGGATTTATGAAATTGCTGGCTTTCCTCAATTTTGCCGAAATGGGGCTGTCGCTTTCCATATATCGATGGTCCTATGAAATAAGGTCACAACTTAAAGTTTCATGTTTTTGAGTTATATAGCAGATTAGGTTTATAAACAACCATATATTTTTTTGGCAAATCGACATAATAATATATAATATATTATATGTATATATATATAAAATATGCTTAGCTTTTACCAATCCTACAGGGGCGAACTTTTGCCATTTGTCACAAAACCGAAGTAGGGAACCTTTACTGCCGAACGGAGTCCCACGCCTCACATTTATCGCGAATATTGGCATCAGTCAAAGACTGTCGATCAAATCTGCGGTTAAATATCATCTACGACTCCATGCATACAACAGGGAGTCGGTAACGTCGATAACTATGTTTAACCGGAAATTAGCGTTAACCAGACATTGAGTAAGCAGCCCTTAGTAATTCGTAGGTGTAGGCGGCGTATGAGTAACATTCTTTCGTGCTCAATTTTCGTACACATAATCTTGCGCATTTTTATTTGACCACTCATTGTTTCGTATTTATCCATCGATTTTCTTCATCAGTCATTTGTAACAGAACATGCTTTCGTACAAATACAAAAATTTGGAACAGAACCTGTTATTTTTTAAATTTTTCTTCTGTTAAATTTTGATTTTTTTCCACTTTTTCATTAAAAAATAAACCAAGCTGGAATGATTAATTAATTTGGTAGAAACTATAAGCCCATCGAAAAGTGATGTATGCACGGTTTATGGAGAATTTCATTGGCTTTCATTTACCGTATTTTATATTTAGATTTTTAAATTGGTTCGTAAGATATACGTGATTAAATAGAACCAATTTTTGTTTTATCGAAATCAGTTGACGCGGGTTAAAGTTATGCGTTAACATACATAAAAAAATAAAATTAATAAAAAAATAATAAAATAAAAAATAAATTTAAAAAATATTTCGACGAACTGATAACCTCCCCCTTTTTTGGAAGTCGGTTAAAAATAATGATTATCTCTGATGGAAAAGATAAAAATCATAAAATAATTATTATTTGTAACCGAAAAAATATTAATTTTTAAGTAAAAAAAAAACCGACCTCAATTCCCATTTAAAAAAAAATATATGTATATAGTATATATATATATATTTCATGATCCAATTATCGGATCTAAACTAGATTAGTATGCGACCACCTCTGAGACGCTACCCTTCCCGATGCAAAAAGAATTTTCGAAGTCGGTTGACGTGGCCCACACTTATACGGTAACATACATAATAAAAAAAAAAATAATAATTAATACTCCGACGATTTGATAACCTCCTCCTTTTTTGAAGTCGGTTTACAATCAAATGATAATTATTTCCGTTGAGCGAAAAAATAAAGCTCAATAATAATTTTTAATAATGATTTAGTGCTGATTCCAATTATTTTACTCATAATGATTACCGTCCCTGTTATAAATACATACCCGTCGTATGCGCATAAGGACATTAGGGTGTAGCACGCACAATATTTTTTTGACTCTGCACTAGATATGGGGACCCACGGTACTAAATTTAAATTGGGTAGCATAGGCGGTATCGGGAAGGTCTTTAAATAAACCCCGCAACTGCCAAAATTTCAGAAACAAAATATGCGACAAAGCCAGATATTTCAGTTTGACAAAAGTATAATATTCGAGTAAAAGATACTTTAGTAAAAGATTGAAATAATGGAATAGTCAAACTTTCCCCGCAATAATTTGACTGTTGAAATGCTATGTGGCACGCACAGTGAGTTGAAATGAAACCCTTTAGTCAAAATAAAATTTCTCCTCTAGGAATTAACTGTTTTGGGTGATTTTCTAATTAAAGGTAAATACAGGTAAAGGTAAATACATATATTTCAAGAAGAAGTAAATACATATATTTCAAGAGAACAGTTAAGGACAAGGTTGAGGTTAAGGTCAAGGTTTAGGTTTATGTTAAGGTTAAGGTTGCGGTAAGTTTAAAGATAATATTCAACAATTTTTTGTAGAATTTTATACATTCTTGTTTGATAAATGAAATATTATTTATCAACCTGCAAGTGTCCTTGAATATTTGGTTACAACATTTTCCAAAATTTCCCTTTAAATATATGTATTTACCGTAAATTTAAAAATATAACACAACACAGGTAATTCTAATAGCAGATATTATATTTTAACCACACTGTTTCGTTTCAGTGCGCTGTGGCAGGTAGCTCCGTTTAGTTGAAAGCAGATATCGTCAAAATTAATATTTCCCAATTGCAATCATAAAAATGTGTTATAATTGATCATTACCGCTCTTCATTGGCAGAGACGGTATCACCAGATTCATTTTCCAATGTATTTTGTTGCAAGTATTGATCATCGCTAGTTAGATATGAATTTTTTCCACTTTATTGACAAGGCGCCAATAAAACTGGTCGTCTTCGGAGACCAAGAAAGTATCAGGGAAATTTGTAATACCTTCAACTGAAGTGTACCGTCATCGACCGGAGCAACTTTCATAACATGGTACTACTGCAAAATATGGTTAAATTATGATGCTTGAAAACGAAATTGGCTGCAATATTGTCCGGTATGCTTAAACACTAATGGTGCCTTTTGCTGACAGCCCTTTAAAACTTTTTGGTATACCGAATATTATTTAAATTTTATTTTAAAGCTATGTAATTTTATTTGATGATAGATTTTGGAATTCACGGAACCCAGGGTACAAATCTGAAAAACGTCAAAATAGAGGGGTTCGGGAACTAAAAGCTGGGAGGGATATGGATTAAGTATTTAGACCAGCGGTCATCTCTGCTCGGCAGCACTAAACTCATTGTGCGTGCAGGAGTCAGAGTATCTGGAAAATATGTATAAATCTTTCGTAAAATGTGCAACCTACATATGCGAAATCTGTTAATAAAATCGCACAAATACCAGATTGCGAAATGATCAATCTATATATATAAAATTCAAATTATGTATGTACCTATAGACACACTTGGCTCCTAAACGAATAAGCCGATCGTAACCAAATTTTACACACGCACTGGATATCTTCCAGGGATGGTCACAGGGTAAAAAATATTTTGATATATAAAGGGGGCGTGGCCCCAAAACGTGGACCCGGGTAACCTTAGGATGTATTTGTTTAATATGGGTATCAAATTAAAGCTGTTCATGAGTGCTTTAAGATAGAGCAATTTTCATATAGCTGGGTGACTAGGGTCTCGAGATATAGACCAAAATGTGGACCTGGGTAACCTTGGGTGTATTTGTTCAATATGGGTATCAAATGAAAGCCGTTCATGAATGCTTTAAGATTGAGCACTTTTCATATAGCTGGGTGACTAGGGTCTCGAGATATAGACCAAAACGTGGACCTGGGTA
>NW_016183521.1:0-5525 GCF_001687245.7 Rhagoletis zephyria | reverse complement strand
TTACGGAAATAATGTCTGAGACCAGTACAACGCATCTTCAAAAAGGCCATGCGGGACGCCAAAGCACTCTCTAACGGGAATTATGCGAATTCATGGAGAATAAATCATGTCCCGCCAAGCTAGAGGAAGATTAAGATAATATTTTTCTTAAAGTGGGGAAACCTCCTCCTGACAATGTCAAGGATTTCAGACAATTAAACCCAATTTCTTATGCACACAAGATGTTTAAAAGGCTCTTTGATCTGCATATCTGTGACAGGACGTCCAATGTAACATTGTCTCAACGTACCTAAGCGGAAAGTCAAAATTTCTCCGAACCCAAAACAGCCTTACACTATTGTGAGCTTTCAGGTGGTTAAAAAGAATTTTATAGCTGTCCGCAGGCCTTGATGCCATTTTTAGAAGAGTCTAAGGCCTTTATTGCTAACGGACTATCCGACATTATATTTAATCTGGCTCCATTTGCCTTTCTACGAAGAAATTCGCGCACACAGACTTCGATGGCGAAAATTTCCGCAGAGGAATAGGATTGGGTACGATATGCCCATTGACGGGATATTCTGGAATATTGGTCCAAGGACACCTGCCCTAGTACTCCTGTCGTCCAACTTCGATCCATCGTTATATCATGCTAGGGAGCTTTCGTCAATCATAGTTATTATCGCTTCACATGATGTCCGTAAACTAGATATCGGTCTCATCAAGGAATAGCTTGAGGACCACCAAATAATGCCGAAGATCTGATCTTTTCATGCTGATTGTACTGGGTAGCCGTAGCTCTCGCAGACCTCTTTTTTAATCAGAATAAACAGCGCATCCATTGAACAATAGGCATAGCTCCTGTTATGGCTACGCAGACCAGTCGGTGCAGCTTGCATAAGCTGGCACCCACGTTTACTTGCTTAGCTTTTAGCCACCATATGCCGCATATGTATCAACACGTTTTACCAAGTCTTATCATAAACTCCCTGCCCTAAAACTCTTTTAATTTTTTATATTATATTATTTTAAACAAGAGAATACTTGTTCAATTTAATTCTTAGAATGTTATTTTATTTATTTAGTTTAATTTAAGTAATTTATTTTTCTTTTTAATAGTTTTTTAATATTTAGATTTTATTCTTTTAAAAATAAACATATTTTATTTGAATTTCATTCCATTTTTAGAATTTATTAAATTTTATTCTTTTAATTTAAGTTGCTTTTAGTTTTCAGGTTTAATAGTTTTCAAAAGAATTTTTGTTTATTTAATTTTAATTTTATTGTTATAAAAAGAAAAATAATTTTTTTAATTTAATTTAAACAAAAAAATATTTTTCTATATACATTTTTTATTTTTTTATTTATTTTTAAATTAATTTTTAGATTTAATTCTTTTAAAAAGAAAAAAAAAATATAACTCATTTTACTTGTTTCTATTTTTGATAAAATTTTTTCTTTTGTTGATTAAATTTTCTTTTAATTTTTATATTACTTACATTATTTTATAAAGAATTTTTGTTTTATTTTAGTTAAGGTGTAGGAGCCCTTTTATAAACTTTTTTTCATAATTTCTTTATTTTTCTTTTTAACCAAATTTTCTTTTAGAAAAAAATATTTTCCTTTTAATTTCATTTGATTTTTACCAAACTTATTGCCAAAAGATAGCAGACCTTACAATTAGTATTTCGAAAGACAGAAAAGAGCAATCAAGATAAATAGTTTCCAGAATTGACAATTTCCTTCCGAAAGACTTTATGCCATGGCTATATTATTGCAAAAAAAAACGTTAGATTTGTTTTATACATATGTAACCGGTTTCAAATGGTTCGCAAATATTGTAAAAGTAACTAAATCAGATAATTTACACTCGAACAACCCATTCCTGTCGAACATGCCCTGTTACCAAGATGGAAGTATAATTTACTGTGTGCATTTTACACTGGCACACCTCAGTTTTCTGCTAAAATAAAATAAATAAGCGAATAATTTAAATGTCTGCTACAACTGCATTATCAACGCATAATTAACTCGCTTTTCCCGACGGCCAAAAAGAACCCTACTAACGGCCCATAAAAAAGTGATTAAAAACTTCTTGCCGTCTCAGTTGTTCAGATTGCTGGCACCATGGTGTCGCTGCTGCTGGTGCTACCGGTGCGGCCAATGCCATTGTTGTTCTCTTGCTGCTGTTTTTTTTTCGTTGAAAAACTTACATTTCGACTGCATACAATTTAAAGTCAGTGCAATGGGTGTTGGAAGTTTTCTTGCTGGCTGGCTACTTGGGAGGTAAGTGGAATTTTGGGTGCATGGGTGATGGCGAAGCGCTTCATTGGAAGGTAAATATGTATGTTTCATTTACTTGCAATTGTTTAAAATGGCAAATAATTAAGGTGATGGCGGCTATGCCGTCCGCCTGGGATTCAAAATTTTATGACAGCTATTATGACGTTTATAGCAATGGTTACACGTCTGTATGTATGCGTGATTATATATAATTATATTCGTACAAATAATAAGTTTCGTATAGTTGTCACAATTAAGACGAAAAATGATATACATACATATACACACAGTGAAAGTAAATAGTGAGCCCGAAGAAACGGATGAAAGTGAAAATGGAGCAGTGGCTGCAAAAGCGACTAAGTGACAAGAACATTGAATGAGTTGTAGCAGTGAAGGTCATAAATGTTTAGAGGAAAATACATAGGTATGTATGTACAGAAATAAAAAAATTACAAAAATATTTCACAAACACAATTCAATCTAAGCGCCTTTATTTAAAATTAAAACAAACATGCAACTAAACTTACTTTTGTAAAGAAAGTGGGCGTGGTTTTTGTTTCATAAATATCCAACATCTTTCAGGTCAGAAAAAGAAAGGTTAAGTTAAGTTCAGTTAAACTTGCGTTGCGCCACACATAGACCGGCCGGTAGGTATCTTGCGTTTCCAGTGGGATCTCCCTATGGTGATTTCGTTTTTACCAAAAAATTTCGACTTTTCGTGTTCTGTTCTAAATTGATGGCAAAGGGTGAGAAAATTGTGTTTTCATTTCTTAGAACGTCAAACTCTTTTAAGGCAAAAAAGGCGCATTCTCTGGCTGTGAAGCTTTTTCAGGGCGCTGCAGGAAATGGAATTAGTTTGTAGCTAACTATTAACTAACTAACAGTCGACTAGTGGTAACTATTTATTTACTATTTGCTTTGAACGTAACTAACTACTTTTGAACGGCGATGGCCACAAAATAGTCAGAACTGGTTTCTTCTGCATTAGATGTCAACTAAGTTGTAGATAACTACTTTTGGACATAAAAAAAAGTGCATGCAGAAAAAAAGTGTAATGAAAGTAATTTTTGAATGAGGATATTTCAATAGAAACTTGTAAAGAAAACAAACTCGCGCTAACATCTGCATGACTCTTGCACATCTCTACAACTAACTTAAAGTTAGTTTCGTCATAGCTAATTAAAGGTTAGGTATTTATCGAAATCCTACAATAAAGCTAACTAGAAGTTAGTTATTTTAATCAACCGATAATCTGCCTTATCATGAGTTCCATTTTCACTCTTGGTTTTCATGGTTTTACTATGTACGGATGACAAATTTTCGGGTGAATTTTTTTTCGGGTGAAACTCAGGATAAGGCAGAATATTTTTCTGCAGGTGGGAGATGGTTGCCCTGAAAATCAGATGATTGTTTAAAATGACAATATTATGGAATCACTGAGCTAGAAACGGAAAAGAAGGCAAACACGCGCCTTTTTACAGGGTTGATTGTAATATCAAATAAATTTTGCACCATTTTTTGGAAGAAACGAAACCACCATTAGTAATTCCAGCTCTACTTTTGAAATGTCTTCTAAATTCTCGAATTCATGCGCTCCTAAGAATTTTAGTCGTGCTTTTGACAGTGCGGGACATCGATGCTCTATCGTTTCCTGTCCATTATTGCGATACTCATTTGTTTTGAGTGAAAATCCGCTAGGAAATGCCCCATAAGAAATTTGGTAAGAATTCTGCAATCCGTCCTTGAAAGCCTTAATAAGAAGCGAGTATAGTGGCCGGTCATCCATATGCAACCATATACATATTTGCGGCCAATCTGATTATGGCTTTCCGGCTTCGGAGGACTTTTTTAGACTAAATGTTATATGAAGTAACTACCTTAATAGCCGGCTGGAAGTCTACTCTTAGTTAATTCTAGTCTCCGTGTAGGCTAGCTCTGTTGCCATCCTAATACCGAAAACCTCTGCGACCTCTGTTGTGCAGGGATTGACAAAATTTGATTTGAGACAAAAAGTTAACCGAAATGAACAAATTTTGTCATTATTCGGCTAAAAGTTTAATGTAAATAAGCATTTTAAGCACTTTTGAAGAAAGCAGTAAGAGAAGTATTGCAGTTTTGTAAGACTCTAGTATGCTATTGGACAGAAAAGCTCCCGCTCTGAAAGAATGTAATGTGTTACTGGTAACAAAGGAAGCCAAAGAAAATTTTGTAGAATTAAAAATGATTAAGGATTTTTGATGGCTAAGTTTCAATGCCATTTTAAAATTTCATAGTCGCATGTACTTCAAAATCTGCAGTACTTATTTTGAAAAAAAAAAACATATATGCTAAGAACTAATAAACACACGACCACGTCCTCGAATTTCGTCCTTCGTTTTTTGTAAGCCAAAAAAGTTTACATAGTTTTCTCTTTGATTTAATACCCATATTGTTATTCTAAATTGAACTGAAATTTGTAAATAATTTTTTGAAATAATCATATGAAATTTCAATGTCCTTTACAAAAAGCATATGGTCAGAGAGAAAACCTAAACACGCAGTTTAATTATATTTGTATATTTGGTCCATACTATTGTAAGAGACTGTTTCATTTGCTTTGCAAATTTTTTTGTACATAAAAAATGGATGTTTATTTAGTTGATTTTCATTAAACCATGCGTAAAAAAATTAGTAAAATAGGAATATAAATACATATACATATCATCGCTACCATGTGAAACTATCGAAAGTAAAAATGTGTATTTTTATTTTATTATTATTATTTTTTTTTTTTATTTGGGTATCGATAGTTTGACATGATAGCGACGATATAAACAAGTGATAATGAGGACAAATATAGAAATTTAAGGTGTTAAACTTATGTATGTAACTAGAAAATGTTAACAATAGGTATAAAGTTAAATACATATACATACATACATAAGTATGTATATGTATGTATGCATATAGAAATTTCCACAATAACGCAAAAGCAGAAAAGTATTTTACTAAGGCGGGAACAACAACTACAACAACTATATAAACACAAAGCAATTCAAATATTAGTAATTTAGATAATTAAGACAGTAGTTGGCGAGCATTGTCAGGTGGGCGTTGTCTTTCCTAATGAATCTACGATCGCACAAAGGAGTGGAGATATTTATAAATTAATAAATTATATTAATAAATTAATTTGATTTTCAGCATTGTTTTTCAATTGAAACTAAACATTTTTTCAAATTTTTTGTTCAAACATTGTTTATCAATTTAAGAACGGTTTGAGA
>NW_016183520.1:0-5526 GCF_001687245.7 Rhagoletis zephyria | reverse complement strand
GAAACTA
The DNA here is from genome assembly GCF_001687245.7 of Rhagoletis zephyria. Classification (NCBI taxonomy): domain Eukaryota; kingdom Metazoa; phylum Arthropoda; class Insecta; order Diptera; family Tephritidae; genus Rhagoletis; species Rhagoletis zephyria. The sequence goes on along the minus strand of NW_016183520.1, from coordinate 5,519 downwards.
TCGCCGGTAGGTGCGGTTTTGCTAGTTAAGAAGACGGGAGAAGTGGCAATTAGCAGAAACGTGGAAAGTGGGCTCGAAGAAAAATTACCATTATAACCATGTTTAATACTTTTCACACCGAAAACTCGAAAGAGAAATTTCGAACAATTCTTCCGGATAAAATCGTGCTCAACCAAAGTAGGTCTTGAGTTAGCACACCAAAATATAGAATTCGTAATAATAAGTAACTGATGGGTCCCAGAAGTTTGCTAAGATTAACGTCGAGGGTCACGAAATCACCTCAAAGGCAACCATGAAACATATACTTCGGTATAATCACACTAATACATATACACACTTATATAAATATTATAAACGTGAAATTATGCGAGTGAGTGTATAGTGCATCTTTCGTCTTTACCCAACCAAAAACTTAGCAAAGTGTAAGCGCCAAATCATTATAATTATTAAGGTAGATGAAGTATATAACAATAATATATTGATATGAAACAAAAATTCTTGGTATTTTTATCCAAACACAGTTTTTACAAGATTGGCAACCCACAAAATTAGTTAAATAATGTATACACTGCCGGTAAAAAGTATTGGCAGAGCAAATTTTTCACAATATAAACCTTTTGTCTCTAATAATTTTCCGCCATTTTTTATAAAAATATGATTCATTCTACAACAAAAAAACATAAAAATATAATTCGTAAACTTTCCGCAAAACTCGCGAAAACTCAGCAAATTTTCATGCAAATTTTCAACTTTTTATTTAGGTTATTTAGAATTTTTTTGAGTATACAGTTTTGCAACCCATCATTAAATTCTACTAAAACAAGTAAGAAAGTCTAAATTCGGGCGGAGCCGAACATTAAATACCCGGCGCAAGTATTAAATATATGTTTTCCACCTTTCCGAAAGCTCCCGCTACATGATAAGCCGGGGTGTATAAATTCTAAGTAAATTAGCGTCCTTAAATTTCGAAATATTGAAATTTCAAGCATTTCTGAAATTTACCGTTATATGAAAAGCGGCCGTAATTTTAGTCCGATTTCATTAATTTTCAACGCTTTGCTTTCATGTGGCAACCACAATAACCACACCGAGTTTGGTACAAATTGGTAGAACGGTTACCGAGATACATATATGTGATCATAAGTGGGTGGTGCCACGCCCATTTTACAAAATTTTATCACAAACATATTTCTTTGTTAAGAATTGTTGCAACCATCAATTTTGAAAAAATTAGCTTTAATATTTACTGATTTATCGAGGATTTCGTATTTTTCTAAATTACCGTCATATGGGATGTGGGTGTGGTTATTGTCCGATTTCAAAATTTTTCGGCCATTTAGTATACTGTACCAAGGCCAACAACTGTGCCAAGTTTGGAAGAAATTCGTGCAGCGGTTACCAAGATATACACATGTAACCATAAGTGGGCGTGGCTACGCCCATTTTACAAAATTTTTTAATATTCTTATCTTTCGTCTAAAAATCATTGTAAATATCAATTTTGAGTGAATTAGCTTCAATAGTTACCAAAATATCGCAGTTTTCGTATTTCTGAAAATTACCGTTATATGAGAGGTAGGCGTGGTTATTGTCCGATTTCGCCCATTTTAAATACCATCCGTCCTACGCCCAAAAGAAGTCCACGTACCAAGTTTCGTTAAGATATCTCAATTTTTACTAGAGTTACCGTGTGCACAGACGGACGGACAGACAGTCACCGCTTAATCGATTTCTCTTGTCATCCTGATCATTTATGTATACATTTGTCTATATCTATCTCGATTCGTTTTGCCTGTTACAAACAACCGTTATGTGAACAAAGTTATAATACCCTTGTGCACAAGTGCGCCCGGGTATAAAAATGCAAATTGAGAGTTAGTCAAAAATGGCATTGATTTTTGAGATTTTTTTTTTGTTGAAAGTATTTTCCATTTCCTTCCTATAACGAATTTTCGAAAAAAATTTTTTGTATGGAAGAAACTGCGTGAAAAAATTTGCCAAATATCAACTGTAATTCCTAGCTACTTAAAACTTGTACTTTATTATAATAAAATTGAATTGGCTACCAAAAAAAAATTTTTTAAATCTGATTAGAAAGTTGAAAATTTTGCATCAAAATTTGTGGAATTTTCATGAGTTTGGCACAAAGTTTAGGAATTATATTTTTATGTTTTTTGTTGTAGAATGAACCATATTTTTAAAGAAATCATGGCGGAAAAATATGAGAAAAGAAAATTGTTGTATATATTGTGAAAAATTTTCTGTGCCAATACTTTTTGCCGGCAGTGTACATAATTATATTTTGTAATATTTATAATGACAAGCTATAAAATAAAGGTTGGTTTTTAATACTGAAATGGCCTATTAAGTTGTAGTTCGATTATATTTTAAAACTTCGAGATAATGGGCCGTTTGCCTAAAAACTAAGCAATTGCTTTTTCTTAAAATTTCAAACCTTTCACTTAAATTTATGCTTTCGGCCCAATGAGCACCTCTTTTTAAATAAAATCTATTATATTCTGTGAATAATTTTTTTAACCGACTTCGAAAAAATATAAGCTTGTAAAAAGGAGGAGATTATCAATTCGTCGGAATATATTTTTTATGTATGTTATCGCATAACTTTTGACTACGTTAACCGATCTCTACAATTCGTTTTTTAAACAAGAGGTGGTACCCTATATATATATTTATGAGAATTGAAGTCGGTTTAGTTTTTTGCTTAAAAATTACTTGTTCGTTTTTTTTTTAACTTTAAATCACAACGTTAAAGCGAACTTGAGAGTTTTTCATAAAAAAAGCTGAGGTTAAGCCGTGAAAAAATAACCAAAAGTTGTGAACAAGAATGGCACCAACGATAAGGTAGCATAGTAGTCAATGAGCGCATCGTCCTGTCCTTGCACTGCGAAGATAGATAGCATTGTCGGTTGGTCTTAGTTTAACACCTAAGGAACGACTTAATCATTAAGTTGGGATGCTACTTTAGATACATAAATAAACTTGTGATCGACCCATTTTCAAATTTCCAATTCCTAGTATGCATTCTATGCACCAACGAACTATTTGCTTTTATGGGCTTTATTTACATTAATATATTTTGTGAGCACATAATAATATATTGAAATCAATAGAATCAGCCTGGATATATATGCAAGCGTAAAGTTGCTGTTTATAGTAAGTGCTTATAAGGTTATTATTGCATTTAAATCACTATGTGTGCATAATATGATGATGTTATTGTTGCTAATTTATTGATTTAATTAATTTGTGAAGAGGAATGCATCTAAATATGTATATGTATGTATATGTCTAGGTATGCTCTGATACACTCTCCTGCATAAGGTTGCAAACAGAGTGGAAGCGAAGCCGAAGACGAAGATGAAGACGAAGCCGAAGACGAAAAACAGTGCGGTAGTAAACATATGAAAGTGATCACAGTGCAAGCAAAGACGGAGACGAAGATGAAGATGTTGCGCAAGCGGTCAGCTTGAAACAGTGCGGTACTGTTTTCAAAGACGAATCGCTTGCTGTGATGAGTTGTTTACAATTTATTTAACTGTTTGCAATTGTGAAAAAACGCGTTTTTTAAGAAATTGGATAAATTTTTGGTAAAATGTAATCACACGTATTAATTGGCATTCTTGTATATTCGAAAAATTTCTGTCCGTCTTGCCGTAACACATAATACAAGTGGCGAAATTCTCCAAAAGTTGTCCTATGCAAATTATTTCATGAATTGCTGTTTTTTCTTTATTTTCTTTTAATTTTATCTAACAAAAAGGGTTTTATTTAGAAACAAATCTTCATATCATTCATCTTCCACTATGTACACTCGCCAGCTTGCCCGCAACGCAAGCAATTCGTCTTCGGCTTCGTCTTCATCTTCGTCTTCGGCTTCGCTTCCACTCTGTTTGCAACCTAACATTCCTTTGGTTACGTATACGCAGTGTTGAGCGCACATCACACATAGTAGATCCTTGGGATGCACTTACACACTTGTAATAAATAATTGCATAAACTATTTAATCGGTGCTGATAGGTATGCCATAATATACAACTAAAGTGTACAAATACTGCGCAAATCCTTTAATGCCTAAGTACCAACACATACTAAGTAACAAAGCAGAGACCAACTGAATGGGCGCTTACACCTGTTCGTGTGTGAAAGCGTTTATGTTCCTGTATGTTTATGGGAGTTTGTTGAGACTCCAAACTGGGTGCTGCAATTTCATATCAGCGGAAATTATAAATAATTGAATCACCCAAAATGATGAGGTATGCCAACACTAAAAACGACCACAACAACTTGTTAAGTGGATAAATAAGCAACCGACGAACACTCGCAGTCATTGGCCTGGCAACTGGGCTATGTGAAACTATTATTAGTACAAATTACAAACAATTTCTTGATTGCGATTTTCGAAGGTGCAAGCACTTAACTATTGATTTCTATGTATAGCAGAGGATTATACTATTAATTTGTTGTAGTGGAAAATTGTGGTGTTGGAGTCGTTAGTGGAGGTACAAATTGGATAGTTAGTATTGGTTAATAATTTGCGAAATTTGAATTGTAAGTGGTACAAAAACGACTACGTATTAATAGCTGAAAGGGTAATGTAGAATACAACTGCCTTCTTAGGTCATAAAAATGTTATCTATTTCTACCAAATAGGCTGGCATACATAGACGAGTGATTAGAGGTACGACAAGTACTGAAACAAGTTGAGTGTCAAATATATTTTTTATTCTGTAAATCAAACGCTTCATAAACGAAAGTTCGGGGATGAAAATAGCGGTAGTACCGTGAACGCATTTCAAATACCTCACATTTTTTTTCCTTCAATTTTTTAATGCAAAAATAAAGGACAGAATTCGTCAGATAACAAATCGATAGATAAATAAAAAATCGTGGATGATAAAATGAAAATACTTACGTTTACATTTGCATATACATACGTACATATGTATGTATCAAAACTATATACGCATTTTCTTTGTTAAAGGGCTGACTGTAGTTCTCTAGAAAAATCGCACGAAATATTTTTCATTATTTCTGTTGTTAGAAAAAGTAAATTGCTGCTGCTGTAAATTTTCTTCAAGAAATAGCTATTTACTGATTTAAGAAATTATGGTAGAAGAAAATTTCTTGTGCATCGTTTTATAAGAATTTTTCGCTTTTCGTTGAGAGCTGCAGACAGCCCTTAAAACTTGGCTCAAAAGCTAATGAACTGACTTGAAACAAATTTGGATTGTATATTCTTTAGATTTATTGCAGAACATAGGCTTTTATTTAAGTGGCTAGAGATGTTCAGAAAATCTGAACTGATGGTCTGCTTTTGATGAAATTACAAACGTATATTGGGTGTTGCTGTTAAAAATTTGACTTTTTTAACTTCTTTATAAAAAAAAAATTAAATTATAAATCAATCGGCGTTATTATGGTTGTCGATGTGGACGTCGATGTATTCTTAGTCTTTTTCAGGTGTATTTTTTCTTAGGCTTTGTATAAAAAAAGTACA
>NW_016183519.1:0-5526 GCF_001687245.7 Rhagoletis zephyria | reverse complement strand
AGATATGGTTTTGGTGGCGCTTACATGCAGACAATGCCATTAATTTAGCCAATCATTTCCATTGTTTAGACAGTGAATCCTCAAAGTTAAGTGAGAAATGTGGAAGTGGCAAGAATGAGTGAGTTTCGTGACGAACAAACAAAATCTTGTTTTCAATTTACTCACACAATAATCTGGGTAATAAAATTTGGCAAACAAGAAATTCAGTAAATAAAAGTTCTTCAATTTGAATTAGAAAATTGTGTGTGTGGTTGAGNGGTTGAGGCGATTTCGCAAAAGGCGTGATATCCAGCGTCATGAGACAAGTACGTTGGAGCTTCATACGGCTCTAACTTCTAACAAGATTTCAGGATTCCCATGATGTTGTTGTTGTAGCGGCTACTAAACCCCGTTCGAGTCAGCTCTTCCATCTGCGTTGTCGTCTTGTTCAGATAAGGGAAGGCCCAGGAAGTGCACGACTTCAATAGGGGCTGTCCATAGGGACTCGGGTGTTAGCTGCTCCGGGTTTTGGGGGCATGCAAAGAGCTGCCGTGAGTCATGTGGCAACTCTCCGCATGCCGGGCATTGATTGGGCACATCTTCTTTAATTCTATTCAGACATGAGTTTAGCCTGCTGCGATAGCTATAGACAAAGTTCTGTCCCGTCCACGTCGGGTGGTTGTGTGCTGAGAACGGCATTCACAGGTCGATAGTCTACATAACTAGAGACCGGCTCCCTGTGAATGCCGTTTAGGGCCTATAGGTATGCAGTTGGATCCAGAGATTGTTTTATAAACCTCTGGATTTCGTCCGTCAGTTCGTAGATATGCCTTCTGACGTGCCTTGGCGAGGGCTCGTCTATGAGGAGTTGTCTAGGAACTGGAACTAGGAACTGATTGCAGAGCTTTGTGCTATGCTCCTTAATGGGGAGCATCTGGGCCTCTGTCGCCGTATTGTGGCTAGTCTGCAGCTTCATCCACTGCGTCCCACTAGTCCCCGTCGAGTACACGGGCGCTGCATAATTTAGAACCGGCCCGCCAATTGCCTTGTATGTTGCCAACAACGTCTCTTTGTCTTTTGCCCAAGTGCTGCCGGCTAGCAACTTGAGGACCTTGTTGCGTCTCTGTAATTTGTTGAAAATTGCGGTTGTATGCGCCGAAAAGGAGTGCAGACTGTCGAAGGTAACTCCGAGGATTTTATGGGTTATTCACCACCTACAGTCTGAAACCAGATTTAATACGACGCATACATGGAGAAACCTCAGATTCGGTCAGTTAAAAAATCTGGGCACTACTCCAGTAACCCTACGTAAGCTGGATTATACCAGCTCAATTGTTTTGTTCGACAATAGGTTTTTTATAAGGTTTTGAGACAGAAGCGACTGCGTAAAGCACCCGTACATGTATCCAGGGTCTACTGCCAAAGCTCGACCACAAGGTTGGTAGCGTAATTTACTCTAAAGGCCTCTGACCCACCCTCAGCTTGCGGCTTCCTGACCACTGTAGCGTTTTCCAACTTGTCTGCTGCCCGTTACCATTTATTCTGACAGCCAATCTGTAAAGGAATCAACCTGTTCCGTTACTAAGCCAATCTGCCTAAGCACTTATGAAAGAAAAAAGATCAATCGTAATAAGCGCATCCATCAGATCTGCACCATCACTGTGTCAAACAAAAAGACTTAGCCTATACATGTGCAATAATGTATTATTTATCTGACTAGGGTTGCCATCTATTAAAAAGTTAAAAGAATTTCGTTCGATGGGTTACAAAATGAGATACCAAATGAAAGGTCCAGGCCTTCGCATGTACAAAAGCTTTAATTTTTTAATAGGGGTTGCCACCTATTTAAAAATTACTATCTTCAATATATAGTATAAAGGAAAGTCGAGATATTTTGACCACGCTAATGTCAAAAACTACTGAACGGATTTATACCAGATTTTTTAAAAATAATCTGTATCAATAGGAATATTATCTTTAGTAAATTTAATTCTTATAGGCTTGCCACCTGTCTAAAAATTATTAGATCCGCACTGTTCGTTGGATTACAAGAAATGTGGTGTCAAATAAAAGGGCTCGGCTTTTAGATGATCAATAATGTATTACTTTTTGAGTAGTGTTGCCACTTTTTAAAAATTATATGATCTTCACCGTTTGTTGGACGAAAAACTGAGGTACCTAGTGAGAGGATATGATCTCTGCACGTGCAATATTTTTTGTTTGAGTGTGGTTGCCACCTATTTAAAAATTGTGTATTTATAATACTCGTTTCAAAAAACGAGGTGTCAGAGTCAGAGAGTAATGGCATCGCAATGGATCTGAGTGTGCCTCTTTGCGTGACTGCGCGGAGAGGGAACCGCCATAACCGAATCTAATCTACGTGCATGTCTACCCCATATGCGTGCTAAAGATTCTGCTCAAAGTTTAATGAAACAATCAGCTATTCATTTCAATAAAACAATCCAATTTACTTATGTAATGTGTAGGCATGGAAGTATGTACGTATGTATGTATATTTACCTACAGCTTATATGCATCGGAGCACTCATTCTCCTCCTACTCGCAATATCCTTCCGCAATTGTTTTATTTCCGATTTTCGCTGATTCGTGGCAGTCTAATGGGATTTGTTAGAGACAATTGCATGCCGACATACATACATACATACATAGCGAGACAGTTGAGAGGAAGCGGGGCGGCAACTAAGCAAGGATGTGAGAAGCTAAGGCATTAAAGGTATGAATAATATGTAGGGAGACGATGACGCCAGCTTGGCAGCTTTCAGTGGCGCGATGGCAACTGAAGATGGACTGATAAACATATACATACTTGCATATATGTATGTATGTACTATGTGGGTATGTAGATTGGATAAGTAAGTAAGTAAGTAAGTAAGTTTTCTAATCAAAATTCAAATTAGATGCTTCACAAAATTTCTGCTTGACTTGTTAAGACGAAAATGAAAATTTGCCGAATGACGTCAACGTCAACTACACACATACTAGATATATGGATGGATGGTTGGTTGGGTTGGTAGTTGGGGTTACCTCCAAGGAGCGCATGAGACACACAGAAGACACAGACTTTGCTGCAATGGCGACAGCGTATGCCGTACGCCACTGTTTTCATTGTGTAATCCATACCACAAAAGTCGTAACAATTTCAATTGGCACACACCGCAAGGCATTCATAAATACGAAGCAGACAAATGGATTGAGGAGGTTCACACAGCACTGCACAGCTTCAAAGCGCACTGTGTGTCTTCAGCTATCGCCGCGCCGCGCTGCTAGGGACTATGTGCAAGTTAAAGCGTAGGTGTGTGTTTGTTCGGTGTAGACATGCTTGAAATGCTTGCTTGGCTTTTGGCAACAAAGCCAATTTGAGTATGTTTCAGTGCCCACCGACCTCACGCGCTCCTCTTCCACCTCTCCTCCTCCACTGTTACTGCTGATTTTCCATTTTCACTTTTTTTCTCCCTTTTTCGGTTTAACATTGTAAGTGGTAACACAATAAAGCCCGACATTCTACTTGTATATTAACTTGAATCATTTCGGATTGGCTTGATTGTATAGTCCAGGAGGCCACCTTCCGCCCCCTTGTGCTTTTGTTCTCATTGTTGTATGGCGAAGAGGTGTGGTGAGTAGGGTGAGCTGTATATTCAGTATTGATATATATTTCCTCCTATTTTTGAACTTTGTGCTTTGCTTTTAGCTGCGCAGTCGCCGCTTCCAATTTTGCGCTCTATTCTCTCTCTATTCAACCACCTCTGTGGCAAGTACACAAACACGTGCTCATATAGATACAAGCACACACACACACACACACACACCCATACACACTTAGTTAGACAACCCATCAGCCTTTGCTGTTGCTGATCCCACTTTTTGTTGCCACTTTTTATCCTTCCGGCCATCTATTTAGTTGGTGGCTTCAGTGACGCCCACCACTTGCTTCATACAATATTTATTTTATAAGCACATTATAGCGCACTGCAACAACAACAACAACAACCATAGCCAATAGCACAAATGGCGTTTTGTGTGTTTTATGGTGGTTGTGGTGATTGCTTTGCTTGCCACTTTTGTTGTCGTTGTTGTTGCAGTTGCCCGTAATGGCTCCCCATTTTTCGCTAGATATTCTTTCTTAATGCTCTGGCACCACCTCCCAATTGTCATCCCTTTGGGAGTATTTTGTTAGCTGGTACGCCGCCACGTCGTGCTTTTACTGAGCTGCATCTAGAAATATTAGTCTTCCTCGCTTTTCTCGCTTTTTGCTGTTGTTGGTAATTTGCGAGAAAGTTAAGTGAATTTCATTTTTCGATTAGAAACAAAGTAAGTGCGTTAAGATAATTTGATGTAGAAATTATTTGAATACCCCAGCAGAATATTTTTGGTTGGATAAAATATGTATATAATACAGTAAAGAGTATTCGGTTCAAAATTAGCATGAAATTAAAATTATAAACCTAAAATAGTCGCTCATAAATGTTGATACCTCTACTCAAATGGCAGTGCGAAACTCGGTCGGAGTGTAGAGTCTTCTGCTGTTAAACCCAAGGCTCGAATAATATTCACATGAGTTTAATTGGGCAAGGTGTGGCAGTGCTCCTAGGTTTTGGGTGTCTCTCTGAAATAGAATTGTATTCGACTCAACAAGTTCAAATAAGATCAAAGAAGAGCTCACTAATGAAATCGTGTCCATGTGGTTCGCTTAATGTGATCCTACATCAACTGCATTCTTGACAAGCATATCGAATCAGGGAAACAATCAGATTATATACCTCTTAGAACAGGTTTTAGGTACAACTTTCAGATTAAGTTTACTTCTAGTCGGGATCAGAGAAGGGGCAGGATATACGAGGAGAATTCCACTGAAGTCTATACTGATGGGTCCAAAAGAAGACTTCGGTGTGAGTGCGCGGGTATTCTCTGAAACATCTTCCTGTGGGCCTGTGAGGCATTATAGAGGAACTGTGTAGGAGTACGAAATGAATACATTTTTTCAGATAGGCAAACGGCACTTCTGGTACTTGCCTCACCGGGAATAAAAATCTAAAACAGTCAGAGATTGCAAATGTGCATTTAGCTGTGAGGAACATCTGGCCGCATTATGACAAGAAAAGGTAGAAGAGCTTCTAAAGAGGTCGAGGGAAGATATAGTCAAGTTAACAGCTACGACAACGGCACATTGGTCCATTGGCGAACATACAGCTAAAATGGGCCTTCCGTGCAGCAATCGGTGCCGTAGCTGTAATCTTAAAGTAAACGAAACGGTCCTACACTATCTGTGCGAGTGCCCAGCATTAGCACGAATAAGGCATGACACACTTGGGAGATCTTAGGGAGATATTCAAATGCACCATGAAACCGAAGAATCATGAAAGCAGATAAAATCAAGGAGCCCAGAGAAAGCGTATCAAGGTGGGTCCTGGGCATGTGGTCAGGCGACGCGTTTACCAACCAATCAACCAACGCCAGACAAAATACTTGCTTGGGAGATCGATGTAGTTTAAAAAGATTCGAACTTATAAACTAACACCCAGGGCACCG
>NW_016183517.1:0-5526 GCF_001687245.7 Rhagoletis zephyria | reverse complement strand
GTCTTTGTATTTTGCAAAGTTTATTGTGCTAATTTTGAGTAAAATTTGCTATAAAAAGTGCCTACGAGCATCTTAGTGTGATAATAACCGAAGCTAAGTGAAAGTTTTGTGATTTTTGTGGTTTTTATTAAATTTCTTAGCTTACATCTAATCTTGCCGAGTCATTTGTTGTTATCATTGTTGTTGCTTTTCCTTTGTAGTTAACTGAGATCGTTTCTATTTTTGCACATTTCTTTTTGCTCTTTTTGTTTACTTCGTTTAGTATTTCTTGTCACAGCTGTTTGCGCTGCGTTTATTAAGTGTCACAATACAATGATACTCAAACTGTTCGCTACATATATTTTTAAGCTAAATACATCAGCTCCTAAATTGTTGTGTGTGTTGTGTTAAACTTATTTTGCTTGTCTTTTTATTAACATAAGTGTTATTAAATCTTTCAATATGAAGTGTGATCTTGATAACTGCCAAATTAAAAGCGAATCTGAACGCTACTTATCGTGCTGGCTCTGTGATGGTATTTGCCATCTAAAATGTGCTGGTTTGACAGGAAGAATTCTGGACGCTATTAATGATGGCAAAGATCTTCGCTGGTCTTGCTTAAAGTGCAGGTCAACCGAAGTTGATCTGTTTAAGTTGTTTAGGCAAACCAGAAATGGGTTTTCTGAGGTAGGGAGAGAGTTGTCGGTACTGACCGAAAAATTCAAACATTATGAAAATGTATTTAAATCTTTTAAATGCTTAGATACCGTACAATCTATGAAGGAAAAGGTAAGCGTCTTCATAGTCCGCCTAATGAAAGGACCGTTCCACGTCAGAACAATCTTCCGAATGACTTAATTAATCTTTCTTCTCCATGTCCTCAGACAACGGAGTTATCTTCCTCAAAAGAACATATATCAAAGTCTGCTTCTAATAATAACGATCCTGCAGTATCTTCCCCGTCCCCCGTTGAAGTTGTGGCACCGCCATCTAATCTTCCAACGCTTACTCTACCCTCAATTAGTAACTCAGTTACTCAAGCCCGTCCGCCGGTAATCGAGTCTGATACTAGGAGACTGGTTGTGGTTCCCCCAAAGAAGTCTATATTTGTATCTAGATTTTCGAGGGATACTTCCGAGGACGATATAAAGTTTTACATCTAGTCCAAAGTTAAAACTGTCAACTTAAGTATCAGAAAATTTAATTTTAAATATGAAAGAAATATTTCTTCATTTAAAATAGACGTAAATTTAGAAAATTTTGACATGCTGCTTAGTAGTTCTTTTTGGCCCTCCGGAGCTTTCGTTCGTGAGTTTGAGTATAGGCCCAACAAAAATAATAATTTAGCAAATATTCCCCGTCAGAATACAGAACCAAAAAACTGATTACTAAATCTGCTTTAAGTATTTATTATCAAAACGTAAGAGGCATAAATACTAACAATCAAGGCACAATATAAGTAGAACTTCACAGCTTGACGTTTGCACAGCCTTATTTGCGAACAGCGAGAGAATGTACAATAAGAAAGGCATTTGGTAATTATTTTTCCATTACTGCATACTTTATTAATTTAAGTTAAGATTAATAATAATAATCTTATAACAAGTAGGTTCAAGGGAAATACCATTCCACAGTTTTGAAAAAATCGGTTTTTCGCGCTTTTGTAAAATTTATTTACCATCGTATACGCGGTACAGCGTTTGGCGTATACGAGATACTTCGCGCTGAGAGACGATATAGTTCAATACAGTCCAATTTTTAATTGTTTAATCTTAATTATAAAATATTTACAATGTGGTTGCTCACGCTGATTAGGTATTTCATTGATTCTTACAAAGAAGTTGGAAACTGTGTACCTATGTACTTATTTAAAAACGTCATTTAGAGTCTGGTAATGTTTACGAAGATATTAACATACATATGTACCTCATACGGGAAGCCTGATTTTCTAAAGTATGTATTTATTATATATACTTATATATAAATGTATTTCATTCATTTTCAGCCTTAAAAGGATTTACTTTTCAAAAATGCAAATAAAAATTGATTTTCTTTGGTTTGTAAAATTTGTCTATACGTACTATATAAAAGAATTTGTGATGACCTGAGTTGTTAACCTAATAAAAAATTTGTTATTTTTCCTTACATTTGCTAACTTTTTCGTCAAATCTTGGCTAGAAAGTTCTTTGAGCGGCGGCAACACTGGGTAACAAACATAAAAAATATTCCGACGAACTAATAACCTCCTCATAAACGATTAACCGGATTCTTAAAAATTAGGCTAAAGTATTGCGAAACAAAAAACATTTTTTTGCTTTTGCCGGTTTAACGGGGCATGTAGATGCACCAAAAATATTTAGTGTTATTCTATAGGCCAAAACCTTTCAAACGATACCTTATATATTAAGTTCCGGCTGTCTCCAACCATCTTACCTGCAGCTGACACTAACAAACATTTACATATCATGCCTGGTTGCATTCAGAATACTAAATCAAGCAAACGGGAAGGAGCTAAAGAAGATAGAAAAAGACCTGTCCTAGTCAGGTGGAGTCACCCACCCCTTCTACAATTTTTCTTTCTCTGTAGCCTTGGACCCTGCCGTGACTCCAACAATTGGAAGGCCCCTAAGCCTGACCGGTTTCCGTCTGTCTAGTGTCCTGTCACTGCGTCGCGCCACCCATTTCCCCTCTTGTTGCAACCAGTGAAACACCCACACCAAACAACCACAAAATCAGCAAATCATTAGTTTTTTCTTTATATAAAAAAACTTTCAAACTCTATTACGTAACTACAAATCCAAATTCTGATACCGTTCCTATTTTCACGAAATTTGAGTTCAATATTTATAACAAAAACTATAGCAACTAAACTCCTATTCTTCTTCTTCTTCTTATTTGGCGCTGTAACCGCCTAAGCGATTTTGGCCGAGTCCAAAACAGCACGCCAGTCATTTCTCTTCTGTGCTAACTGACGCCAATTGAAAATGCCAAGTGAAGCCAAGTCCTTCTCCACCTGGTCTTTCCAACGCAGAGGAGGCCTTCCTCTTCCTCTGTTACCAGCATCGCGGCCCGCGTTGAATATTTTCAGAGCAGGAGCGTTTCTGTCCATCCGAACGACATGGCCAAGCCAGCGGAGCCGCTGAATTTTAATTCGCTGCACTATGTCTATATCGTTGTAAAGCTCATACAGCTCATCGTTAAATCGTCTGCGATATTCGCCATCACCAACGCGTAAAGGTCCGTAAATCTTTCGCAGAATTTTTCTCTCGAAAACTCCAAGAGCCGCCTCATCAGATGCTTTCATTGTCCATGCTTCCGCGCCATACACCAGCTCCTATTACTATATTTAAAAATTCAAGTTCCTATGTATATTCTAATTCAACAATTTCATTAACAAAATTCAAACTGATAACAATAAAAAAATTCAACCACAACAGAAAAGCTCCGAATAACTTAATTCATATATGTATGTACATACGGCATGTGAATTCATATATTTTGATAATGAAATAAATTCGAGCATAAATACGATTTTTAGTTACATTTACATATTATTTTTCCTGTTATCAATACATATTTTGAATCTGAGGATAATCGGACCATAAACCCGATTTTTAGTAATAACTCGACTCCAACGCCACCTGGAGGCTCATTTTTGCAATGGTATCGCTTTCCCTATTGCCAATACATATCTCGAATATGAGGCGAATCGGACCATAAACACGATTTTTAGTAATAACTCGACTCCAACGCCACCTGGAGTCTCTTTTTTTGCAATGGTATTGCTTTCCCTATTGCCAGTACATATCTCGAATATGAAGCAAATCGGACCATAAATACGATTGTATTGTTTTATCTATTGTCAATACACATCTCAAATATGAGGCGAAATGGACCATAAATACGGGTTTTACTAATAACTCGACTCCAGCACCACCTAGCGGTTGTTTTAATAGTTATTCTGCTATTCGGAAGGTAGACAAATTCAAGAAACATATATCATAAAAATCGGTACAGCCGTTCTTGAGTTATAAATGGTATAACTAACACGACTTTGTTTTATATATATAGACTAGCAGACCCGGCGATCTTCGTCCCGCCCAAAATTTTTATTTTTTTATTGAAAATTTTTGGTCCAACATTTTCACCAACAATTCACGTTTACGATTTTCATTATCACATTCATCTGCTAAGATTATGGTTTGGTGGTCAATTGCCGCTCTAAATATTTTAAGGAAAGTGTCATAACCATGAAGAAATTCTTGAAATTCTCCAACTGTGCAGCATTTCATAGCACAGTTATTCGCAAAACGAAATAAATTTGAAGAATTTGAAGAATATTTTCCTCTTCACTCCCTGGCGGCAACAATGACCCGGTTCTATAGTGAATCTGTCCTAGAAGCTTTACAGTATAGTTGCTGGCAATTTCAAAATGGGTGCGAATCGTTTTCTACAGAAATGCAATATACATACATATACTTATTTCAGACGAAACACTTTAAAAGCTGGAACGCATAAATCACATCCATTGGGACAATAGTAACACAGTAGAGTTCGATATACTCAATGATGCAACAGGTCGATTTAATCTGACCTTCACGGCACCTTTTCTCACTTGGCTATTTTTAGTAACAACTCGACGCCAGCGCCACTTGGCAGCACGTTTTTGCAATACTATTGCTCTTACCATTACTAATACATATTTAAAATATTAGCCAAATCGAATCATAAATAAGATTTTTAGTAATAACTCAACTACAGCGCCAACTGGCGAATTAAATTGTGAAAGTAAACCATACAGAGACCCACTCAAACACACACAAAAAAATTTCAACCATTTAGGAGGATTTCCCTCACAAACACACCTACAGAATAACTATAAATACATTCAAAGAAAGCTAAAAGTCGCTACGTTTGTAGACTTCACGCCCCCTTTTCAAATAGCCCCAATTTTCTCCATGAGTATGGGCTTGATTTCATATACATACATACGAAGTTCCAGTACTGTATCATGAATACTTTCAGAGATATGCAGTATGAAAAACTCGGTTTGTAATGGCAGGTACCACGCCCTCTTTTACAATAGCTCCAATTTTTTCCAAGAGTATGCGATTGATTTCGTATATCTCCATACCAAGTTCCAGAACTCTACCAAGAACACTTCCAGAGATATGCAGTATGAAAAATTCGGTTTGTATGGGAGGTGCCACACCTATTTTTACAATAATAATAATAATTGATTGGCGCTTACACATATGTTAGCGTTTGGCCGAGCTTCTCCTACGACTTGTGGCGTGCGCCTTGATGTTGTCAAATAAAGCGGAGGGACCTACAGTTTTACGCCGACTCCGAACGGCGGTTGTATTTTAATGAGAAGGTGTTTTTCATGGCAGAAATACACTCGGAGGTTTGCCATTGCAAATGCAATATACATACATATACTTATTTCAGACGAAACACTTTAAAAGCTGGAACGCATAAATCACATCCATTGGGATAATAGTAACACAGTAGAGTTCGATATACTCAATGATGCAACAGGTCGAT
>NW_016183516.1:0-5527 GCF_001687245.7 Rhagoletis zephyria | reverse complement strand
ATTGCAGCATATTCAAAGCTATGATATTCGGAGCCCTTGATACCACGTTCCTTCCCTGCAATACCTAAGCCATTTCCAAGCTGTCTAAGAAAGACCCAAAGAGAGACTTTGGAAAAGAAAAGCCTCAGGCACAAAATACTGTTAGAATGATGGTGCTACAGTTTTTCTTCTAACCATGAAAGCCTTTCCATACCTATATGAACATCTTTTGTGCCTAATTGAGGCACTACTAAGCATTCCTTCTCTACATATCGCTGTCTTAAAAGAAGCTTAAAGTTTCTTAATTATGCCGATAGTATATACACCGACGACTCCCACACTGGCCAATACTTCGAGAAAGAGATGTGTTTTTCCAATCTAAAACGGGAATGTTTTCATGTTGAATTTTACCGTAGAGGTTTCCTCACCAGGTCAGTTCTTCTTGCCTTGCAAACATATTAAGTAACTAACAATCAGGTTAGATATACTCTTCGATTGATAACAAGTTAGGGCTGAGCTTATTTAGATATATCTGATGTGGATACATGGGAAACGAAGTGGTAGGTATTTGGGCCTAGTAAGGCGAGCTCGGGACTTTATATTCCCAGGAAACTTATTCGAATAATCATCGAGCTCTATTAATATATGTTTGAATAAAAACTGAAGCCCTATGTCACCTACGAGATCCAAAATACTATTCAGACTAAGTAGGAATCACCTTGGGATAGTCACAGGTTAATTGAGTATGCAATTCTATTTACCAAATATGCTGAGCGTCTTTGTTAAAGTCTTCCGTCAACGAACTTATTTGATCTTTCTGGTTTTACTTCAAATCTTCTTCTCGTCACTGTAACGGGTTACCAAATATTCATAGTGGCTGGCTCTACATTTCTTTCTGCCACGAATACCTCTCATTAAGCCCGTATATACCGTTTTCATTTGAAAACTTCATCGAGCTGGCAAACCAAGGATGGATAGCGCGATAAATGTGGCCCAGATACAACATAGAAAAGCCTAGCGGCGGAATTTAACTGGATTTCTCTCAATGCAAGATTATGCTGAGACGAAGTAACAAACGAACACTTGAAAAACTTCGACAGTTGTGGAACTCAGGCGGTTATGTTCGTCAATGTTTTTCAGGGGTAAGTAATTCAGACTTAACGTTTTAAAAAAATTTATTTTAAAAAAAATTTTCATTGAGCCAAGACGGTATTACAACGGATCCTGGACACCTAAGTTTGCTTCTGCAAGGATCTGAATGAAGGCATCCACTACAAGCTAACCCAAAAAAGCTGTGACTATCAGATCCTCGAAGTATACTTTTTCACCAGTAAGAACCGAGAATCTACAATTTTTCTTAAAAAATTCGTTATCGAAACAGTTTGTGGTGTATTTTCCTACCTACCCTCTTCAGATGAGCTTTTCATATAATACCAAGCAATACCATAAACTAAGAGAGCTTCTTCAAAACCCGCCTTCATTCTAGATAGCCAAGTTGTGATTACTGCGACTGATACGATATTTTTTGTAGAAGCTGCAGAATAAAAGCAACATTTTTGTCAACACATCGTCAGTGTATATAGGGTCCACCATGTAATGGTATTCTGAGATATGTAGAAGCAGAAGCAGACAAGACTTGGTGAACCACGTGCAAGCATATATACGACGCCGATTACTTCTATCACAAGTTGAGGGGAAGGTCACAAAAGCTATAAAAACAAGCGGACTAATATGCTTATAGATGCATGCAGAATATACGTGGTGTACATTTAGGGCATCGCGTAGTTTCATAAGACTTTGTAAGCCAAAAATACTGCTGCTAATTATGAGGTAAGATTTCTTAAACATTTCTTAGGGAATATCTGACATCGAAAAATACAGGCCAATGTTTCGAAGATCTAGAAAATTTAGGCACATTTGAATACCCTTCTGGATTCATCAAAAAATCTTTTTCGTTTAAGGAAAAGCAAAAATGGGTCTGCGGTCTGTGACCACCGTGATATAAAAAAAATTCTAAAGTGATTTATAGCAAACTCTTAGACCCTCAGGAATGAGTTCCGACGATAGTCAGGTATATGTACGTAGCCGGAACAATCCAGATCTTTATGTATGTGGCCAAGGACTGTCACTCCAGTTGATTTCCTGAAAACTATTAGGGATAGTGTATGTTTTTTTTAAAGCAGAAATAATGCAGGAGTTGTTCTTTACAAGGAGTCCACAAAATCGGCACCATAGACCAAGGTATGAAGATCTTTACTATCATAATTTTGATTGTAGAAGAATTTAAATTTATGATACGTCTACACTGATTCCAGTTAGCCATTAAGGCTTAGAAGAAACACCACTTGCTTCAGCACAACTCCATTAGTAAAGAAATATAGCCGCTCAATCAGCCGAAACCTCAAAGTTTGATGTGATAAGTAATTTAAGGAAACAAGTAATTTTAAGCAAAAAACAAAAACGACTTCAATTCTCGTATAGGAATTTAAGAGTACCTTTTACTTCTTTATGATCCAATATTCGGAACTAAGCAATACTAAAAACCATCTTTCTGATAAAAAATAATTATCAAAAACCGTTCAAAAGCCAAAGTTATCGGGTAAAATACATAAAAAAAAAAAAATCTTCTGACGAATTAATAACTTCCTCCTTTTTTGAAGTCGGCTACAAAAGCTAAAGGGAGTGCTAAATGAGACCTTATAATGTTAAACACGAATAACTATTTTATTTTTTTATGTAATTGTATTTTTCTCGTTGCAGGCTATAAATAAATTTTTGGAAATTTAAAATTAATACCTATAAAATATTTCGGCGAACGTTTGATTTCGAAAAATTCAGATATCCCTTGGCCACCTCATTCACTGGATTTAACTGCGCCCGACTTTTTTGTATGGAGGCATTTAAAAGACACAGAGTAGGTTAATAAACCAAAGACTATTAGACAGCTGAATCAGAATATTCTAGAGTCTAGACGAAATACAAAGTATGGCCCCAGAAACATTACGAGGTGTAATGGGGAACGCGCTAAAAATAGTTAATGTGTGTATCGAGCAAAATTATGTACATTTGTCTGACGTAATTTTTCATATATTGTTTAGGCTCGACTGCTAACACCGGGAGCCTAAATGAATGCTAGGTACTGCTGCATGTGCAAAAATTTCCTTTATGCAATTTATGAAATTATTTCACATGCACTTCTCAGCTGCCATTTAATTGAACTTTCTTAAGTTTTAATTAGATGACACTTCCAAGTATGGTCGGCTTAGTATGATGCGTCCTCCTGATACTGCTTCCGGAGTATTTTGCGGAGGTGTAAACGAACTTTATTATTGGCCACAGTGCCTACCCGCTTTTTTTGAACCAATAAATATTTTTTTTTTATAAATACATACATTCTGGTCTCCCCTCTCACTGAGTTATTCATAAATAATGGCTCTTAATTTACATGAAATGTATGTAAAATAATAAAAACAAATAATTTTTACAAGAGTTATACGTGTTTAACATTGGTAGGTCTCATTTGGCCTATCCTGAAAAAATGGCAAGAAAAAACTCGAAATTTCTAAATATTTAAACGTCGCATGGCTAGGTGAGTATAAAAAGTTGGTCTTCGATTCTGAGAACTTAACTGAAGTCTTTGCCTACGGCTAGTGGAAGGACTCAGATTACGAGTTGGAGAAGAGTTCATGGATGTGTTAATAGCCTCACGTTGAACGTGTTCCAGACCTGATTTTATACAGCCAGGATCAAGGTTTGCCTCGTTATGGTTTGCCTCTTTATGAAGGCGATATTGTATTAAGTTGACATCAGAAAGTATTCCATTACTGTAAGCGGCTCTGTAATTAAAGCCACTAGCTACCGGCGACCATAGTTGAGGTCAGTCATGGGTCTCTACTTTGTTTTAATGTCGTATTTGTATTTCTTCAGCGCAGGTGATCAGTAAGAACAAATTTGGTATTAGGGGTTGCTTCTATAATTCGCAGACCATCGTTTCAATCTCGCTGAGAGCTACGCTAGAAGTGTGGAACGCTTTCGATGTTGAGGCTCTGTCACAAAATTGGACGGCCCGAGATTGAGATCAAAACTAAGCCAAAGGTCCATCTTTCTAAAAATATGTCATTGCTACTATCTTTAACTACACTTACTTGTGCGCTTTTTATATGTAATTTCTTTATACTTCTATTACTTTTTCTTTTTACTATCAAAAAGCAATTCACTACTGCCTGTCCTAAACTTCCTAATACCCCCAAGGCGACGACCGACCATACGACAAATGTGAAAGAAATATTTTAATGACTATCAATTCAGCTGCTCATTAACATCTGCTTGCTTCTTGAGCACGCTAATACTATTTTCCACACGTTCTCTATAGCGCTTATAAATGTTTGTATGTGAGTGTATTGAGAACGTACCTTTTTATAAGTAAGTATGTAAATGTAAATGCTTATCATTGTGTGTATGTGCGCCTGCTAAAATCACCAAAAATACTACAACAACCATTGGCTGACGAGCAACACGATTGCGTTCGTAATCAATTTGCCTGCAGGGTAAACAATTTCATTTCGTTGCGCAACACAATTTTTCATTCAAAAAAAAAAAATTCAATTTTTTTTTGTTGCTTTTTAATGCCAACAAAATAAAGGTTAAAAATGGTGGAAAATATGACGAAAAATTTTTCATTTCCTTTTGAAAAATTAAAAAAATTTCCATAACTACATTTCTTGCATAACAAAAAAAAAGACATCTACTTCGACACGGCAAGCAAAGAAATTACATAGGTACAAGAAAAAAAAAGTGCCTCAGGAAATGTAGCGAAAAAATCCCCAAACAGCGCATAAACGAAATTCCCTATGGACATTTTTTCTTATCGTTTCTCGAAAGGAAAACGCTGAAAATATAAAAATAAGCAAACAAAAATCATTGAAATTTTTTTAGCAGCAGCAACCGAAGTGCTTTCAATGACGCACCGCCAGCGCTCGCAATGAAGCGGAAAATGAAGCATACTTAGAGGCGAAGGCGATGTCGACCTTTACTTCACGCTTGTCCCATTGGTATTCATCAATTCGCATTTGCATATTTTAGGCGTAAAAATTAATCACTAATTTTAATGTGCACACACACTTGCATACATACATATGTAGCAGTATGCGTTACAAAAGTGGACCGCCGTTGGCCCCTCCCCAAAACTTGTTAAGTGGGCAATGCTAATGTAGTAATTCTCAAATTGATGGTCCTCGTTGGTGTAGAGAGAGAAGAAATTTGAAAAAATTTACTTAAGTAAAATGTAAGAAAAAAATTAATAGCAAGTAACAGCGTTACATACACCTTAGAACGCCTGTAGATATGTCGCGCTTTGTGGCAATGTATCAACAAATGTAAGGTAAAATAAATGCGCATAGAGGCGTTGTCATTTGTATTTGCACGCAACA
The DNA here is from genome assembly GCF_001687245.7 of Rhagoletis zephyria. Lineage (NCBI taxonomy): Eukaryota > Metazoa > Arthropoda > Insecta > Diptera > Tephritidae > Rhagoletis > Rhagoletis zephyria. Next base: position 119 of record NW_016183516.1, on the reverse strand, counting down.
CTCCCACCGCCTACTAGGACTGAGAAACAAGATGTAGAGGTTATTGAACACTCGCTCATACTTTTGAAGAACTACGCTGCCAGCTGGACTGGACTGGTGGTGCTTGTGGTGGAATATTT
>NW_016183515.1:1072-5528 GCF_001687245.7 Rhagoletis zephyria | reverse complement strand
TTCGTTCCATAAAGCACAGTACGTTATTTTTTCGTGATTTGGTATAATAGGGGTACCAGTAAGATTGTAAACGGACAGTTTACGTTTATAATAGAAACTAGAGGCAAACATTTTTGGAAGAGTAAACACATTTTCTAAATCATATATTAAGACTGCGGAATTATTGTCAATATTCAGAACATCAGCATCGCGTTCCGTTTTTGTAAATATTTTTTCTTCCAAATGTTTTTGATGCAGTTGTGTCTCAGGCTCAGATTGTTTACCTGCATTAACTTTAAAAATGTGACATTTATCACAAATATCCTTTCTTGGTGCGTAGAAAGACAAATTAAAGCTTGTGTTAAATACTTTTCTGTAGACATTTACACTAACTGGATCATTGGTAGAAATTTTATACAGATCATACATTTTTAGTACGCGCAAGTGGGCCTCTAAATATATTCTCGAAGTAGTTGATCTGCAGTAATGCGAGTCGATTGTAGGGAAACTTGAAATGTGATTTTTCACCTCTATAACTCGACTTTCTTCTGTAGGCTTTTTTCCACAATGTTTAAGTTTAGACTTAGACTCTACAGTGTCAACTTCATAAAGCTTCGCAAAAAAGTAATAAATTACTCGTTCAGAAATTGAAAGAGTATTGAAGAAGTATTTTTTGCACACTTGCGTGGTCTTGTTATTCGCTTTAAAATAAAAGTGAAAGCTATTTTTTTTTCTTGGCAGATCCTGCCCTTTGCAGTTTGCCCTTCTGCGCATAACCGAGACCTTCTTTACGAAATTACCATAAAATATTTGTTTTTCTGATGAGCTTAAGCTCCAAAAATAGCAATGAATATTCAGTCTTTCTTCTTGAGATATTTTTTTTGTACATGTATAAAAACATGATTGAGCGCAAACCGAACCAAGAGCTCTTCCAGGCCTTTCCACACCTTTACTGTTCACAAATGGCAAGCCACGGTCATGAAGACTCTTTCGCACATTTTGTTTCCACAATTCAAGATTTCGCTTCCTTTTTCGAGACAGACGGGAATCGGAAAACACTGAAAACATATATATAAATTGGAAAAATTAATAGTTGAACTAAATTAAAAACAAGGGCTTAAAATAAAATGTTAAATTACTTACAGGCACTGCTAATATTCGACGGCAATTCGCGTAGTACACTTTCATTTATTTCTGGCGAAGAAATTAAAACGTTGCAAGCGGTTTCGTAGTAGTTTTGTAGCGCAGATTTATTTTCTGGAACATAAGTCGGATCCTTTTGTAGATCATCTGAAGAGAAATCAGTTCCGCTGCAAGATCCAAGAATTTCGTCTTGCATGCTAAATCATAAAAATGTTGTGGTTAGTTGGCACATTTGATTTCAAATTAAATACTCACTCGTATATTTCTTGCGGGACATCAGGTGCCGGGGACTCGTCCGCGCGCTTCGACATCGCGAATGACACTGAAATTATTACGCTGAATGCTTTTTCAATAATACATACGACATATCTTTACTGTACCAGATTCAAATTTTGTCGTATGTGTTAGCTGACCTCTCACATACAACAATTTTTTGCTGAGCCTTCTAAACACTCAATTTATATGAAAAAATGTCGTATGTGCGAAACTTTTAAATTATACGACAAAATTACACTAAACCGCTTGTGACCTTGCACATACGATAAAATTATTCCAAATATCTCGAAATCCAAAGGAGAATCAAAAAACCGATAAAGCCATTTGAAAGATCTTGATTTGTTTAGTATAACTGCATTATTAACCCACGACAGTCGGGTCTACGTAACCGGAACGACCCAGATTTATATCTGGCCAAGGACTGTCACTCCAGCAACACTCCCCAAAAAGTCTTTGGGGAATTTGTATGCTGCTACAACAACAACAACAGAGGGCAATTTGAAAGCTCCAACGGTGACAGTTGCTATTATTTTTGTGATGACCTATTGAGTACATAACAACGCTAAAACATATGTCAATATTTTCAATTTTATTAATTTTGCAGAAAAAAGTTGCAAAATTTTATAAATGAAAACTGTGAAACCATTTTATTTGCCTAAATAGGTGTGTTAAAAAGTTATTATTTGCGTATACATATTATAATAGTATCCATTGCAGAATATTATTCATGAAGAAAAAATTATAAAGAGAAGAAGACTTCTGAGGGAACTCCGAGACAACAGCTCTTTTGGACAGTTACACGTTTGCAGTTCGGGGTGGTCTTCACAAAACTGCAGCTGCTCTTGTGTGGTGCGTTCCTTTTTTCCACGCCTTTTACTACCATAAAATGAAATAAATTTTCCTATTATAAAATTACTCTTTTTTCTGGCGTTTCGTAATCCATTGCTGCGGTGTATTTTATTCAAAAGAAATCCCGTCTGTTGCGGTGGTGCTCAAAAAGAACAATTAAAATGTAAACAAAGAACAGCTGTTTTACTATAGAGAAACTTTCGCCGCATTTGGCAAATAAAACGAGCTTTGCGCTTTGACTGTGCATACCTTTGACAATAGTTGAAGATACGATAATGACAATTAAACTGTGACAATTGACGACTGTGATAACAAGCGAATAGGGCTGTAAATGCTGATTTAAATTATTTTACTCATAACACAGGTCAACAAAAATGGGAAAAAATTTTGATGCGGCAAATATTTAAGCTGTTTTCAATAGACTTTTTGATGCTGATTAAGAATACGTAAGTACAAAGTTTCCGCTAGCTCCAGATATTGAAAAAACTGAGGTCAAATTGTCAAAAAATCGTTTTTTTGCTCTAGAAGCTCTAGTAAAGAAACGAAGGGTTATAGAACCTTCCACTTAGAATTAAATTAAAGCTTAAACTCTCGACTATTGTCCCTGAAAATACCAGCCCTGCACCTTGACCCAACGGTCACTTATAGTAATTTAATGAAGAGAAAAAAATAATTTTGGAAATTTTTATTTTTTTGGCGAAGTTTGAGTACCTACCGCAGTTAAACAAAAGGAGATAGAACCTTCCACTTAGGCTTAAATTAACGCTTGAACTTTCGACTACAATTCCTGAAATTACCATTTTTGCACCTTGATCTGATGGTCACTTATAGTCATTTATTGGAAAGCAAAAAATAATTTTGGAAATTTTTATTAATTTTTTTTCAATACCACAATTTTCCACTGCTATTTATCTTACTAATATTATAAATGTGAAAGTTTGTATGTTTGGATGTTTGGGAAATCATCACGCGGAAACGACTGAACGGATTTGCATCAAATTTTGTACCCAAGTAGCTTATGGGCCAGATTGGTTAATAGGCAATTTTTTGTTAAAAAAGTTTAATTTATTTAATATAAGGGAACGACTGAATGGATTTGCATGAAAATTTGCGCACACATAGCTTATGACTTAGATTGGAAAATAGGCTACCTTTCTTAAGAGTTGCCACCTATTAAAAAAGTTTAATTTATTTAATATAAGGGAACGACTGAATGGATTTGCATGAAAATTTGCGCACACATAGCTTATGACTTAGATTGGAAAATAGGCTACCTTTCTTAAGAGTTGCCACCTATTAAAAAAGTTTAATTAAATTAATACGCGGAAACGACTGAACTGATTTGCATGGAAGTTTTCACACAGATAGCTTATGACATAGATTGGGAAATAGGCTACTTTTTTAAGAGTTGCCCCATGTTAGAAATGTTTAATTTAATTAATAAGCGGAATGGAGTGAACTGATTTGCATGGAAGTTTTCACACAGATAGCTTATGACATAGATTGGGAAATAGGCTACTTTTTTAAGAGTTGCCACCTGCTAAAAAAAGTATAATTAGATTAATACGCGGAGAAGTCTGAACGGATTTGCATGAATTTTGCAAGCAGATAGCTTATGAAGAGTTGTCACTTATTTGAAAAGTTTAATTAAATTAATACGCGGAAATGACTTAACTGATTTGCGTGAAAGTTTGCACACAGATAGCTTATGGCCTAGATTAGGAAATAAGCTACTTTTTTAAGAATTGCCACCTGTTTGAAAAATAGGCTACTTCCTTAACCAGTTTCCCGATCAGAACGAAATTTGGTACACTTACTACGGATTTCGGAAGGATGGTCTTAGACTGAAAGTAAGTCCGATAACTCAACATACATACATATCTCTGGAAGTATTTGTGGGAGAAAACTGGAACTTGGTATAGTGATATGTATGTGAAATCAATGTTGGCAATAATCGATTGATGTTTTAATCAATTAGTTAATACGATAAAATTCGATCTGATTACAGTTAATCATGATTAATTTTAATCTGACTAAACAGTTAATCGTAACCGCGATCAAAAAAATTTAATTTTTATCATTAACTCTTAATTTGATCAAGTATATTTGGTGATTAATTAATTTGTGCTGTAATTTTCCTGTGCACACAAAGCAAGTTAATCCGATATGGCTAAGTCGGGTTTCCTCATCAATCTGAGCAATTTGGTGT
>NW_016183515.1:235-758 GCF_001687245.7 Rhagoletis zephyria | reverse complement strand
CTTAATTTGATCAAGTAGGTTTGATGATTAATTAATTTGTGCTGTAATTTTCCTGTGCACACAAAGCAAGTTAATCCGATATGGCTAAGTCGGGTTTCCTCATCAATCTGAGCAATTTGGTGTATATACCAACAAACGTTTTACAAACCAGATTTGTAAAAGTTCCCAGTTTATGTATTACTAATAACAATAATTATAATTTTTTTTATATCATGTGCTTTCTATAAGCGTAAAGCACATAATAATTATTATAACTGGTGTTTGGTTTCAAATTCGGACAAACCAGACAACTTAATCAGATTTTAATTTTTAATTGGATTAACGATTGATGTTTAAAATTAATTAATCGTAATCGCAGCCAGCGATTAACGATTAAAAATTTTTATTAATAATCGTACAGTTGATTACGACTAATTAATTTTAATCGTCAAGCGCGATTAACATTTTAATCCCTAATTTTTAATCGTTAATCAGATTAACATTTTGCCAACACCGTGTGAAATTATATTCATATTCACGGAGA
>NW_016183515.1:0-225 GCF_001687245.7 Rhagoletis zephyria | reverse complement strand
CACCTCCCATACTGACTGAAAGTTTCATATTGCATATCTCTTCAAATGTTTGGGGTAAAGTACTCAAACTTGGTATGGAAATACATATGTATGTATGTATGTGAAACTAATACCATATTCATGGAGAAAAATGAGTTATTGGAAAAGGTGGTGTGGCAACTCCCATGAAAATTGACTTTTCTGTGCTGCATATCTCTGGAGGTGTTTATTGCAGAGGACTGGAAC
>NW_016183514.1:0-5527 GCF_001687245.7 Rhagoletis zephyria | reverse complement strand
TTTGTTTAGGTCTCAACTTCGCAGACTTGTAGGAGTTGAGTAAATTTTTGCAAATTATGAAAGATACTTCTGTAGTTGTTGATTCGTTAATTATGAAGAGAGTTTCGCATAGTTAATGGAAAGGTTAAATGTTGTTGCAGAAAAAGTACATAGTGGGCGTAGGCGATATGAAAAATGTTTTTGTAAGGCGTGTTAATAGTATACCATGGACATATTTGATAGCCAACGTCCTTTTGTTGAAAGGCAGATAGATGTATGCACTTTTGAATTATATATCTTATTACATTAAACGAGCAATTCTTGTATATATATTAGGGCTGTGCGATTATTCGATTACACGAGCAAGTTGGTTAATCAATTATTCGGTTAATCAATTACTCGAGTAATCAAGATTTCGATTACTCAAAACGACGATCAAGTTACTTGAAATATGATTACTCAAAAAAATAATTTTGCTCGTTAATAGAGTTTGCTTTGGAAAATGCTTATTTTCTTTTTTACATTCTGTATATGAAAAAAATTTTTTGTTTTAATTTTGGAAACAGAAACGTTGTTTTCAAAGTATCCAGGAACTTTAACTACTTTATACATATGTAAAGAGTTGAAATGTTGATTACTCATTTTACTCGAAATGTTGATTAATCATAAAGCATTTTACTCAAATATTTTTGTTTTTGGTTAATCAAAAATCTTGATTACTCGAGTAACTGAACTTTTGAGTAATCATAATTTCCAATTAATCGAATAAGTGAGTTATTTACTTTATGATTAATTAAAATTTTGAGTAATCAATTAATCGCACAACCCTAATATATATATATATATATATATATATATATATCCATAGCGTTCTCGGAAGCGGCTCTAAAGATATTTATGAAATTTTCTACATAGATAATATTTTGGATTTTTAGGTTATGTGAATAGGCACCAGCTCCGAGAAGACTTGTATGGGGTTGCCACCTATTCGAGATTAGTTGCAAATTAATTGAAAAAATTTATTTATGGGTATCAAATGGAAGCTATCTCAAAGATCCCTAATTCAAAAATATCTTAAATAGGGTTGCCACCTATTGTGAATGGCATAATTATTTAATTTTTGGTTTAGAAAAAAAGGTGACATATTACTATTCATGGGTACCAAGAGAGGGTTCTTAAATAATGCTTTCCCGATATACAAAATGTTATCCCTTAGGATAATACTGTAAGGTTGCCACTTATTTTCGATTCTACACAATTTATCTAAAACCTCGCAATATGGATATCAAATCAAAAGTATTGTTGAGAACTTTTGTCGGAAAATATTTTCCATCAGGGTTGCCACTCTTCTATGTAATACAAATTTTTATTTTGTTAATTTCAATTAACCTTTTTTTATGTATACACAGCACCCTAGAAGGTGCGAAAGATTTTTGTGATGGCCAGTTGAGAAGGCAATAGAACGATGATATCCTGCGATGGTGCTGCTAGGGAAAGAAGAGGACCAGCTGTTAGTGATATCGAGGAGAATAACGATTTTGTATTTTCACGTATAAATATATGTATGAAATGCACGTGGACTTGCATATGCAGTACAATGACGTTCTCTTCTGAAACTAATTCTAAAAAACTTGCTAAGCGAACATAAATTCTACACGCCAATTGCTTACTAATTAATTTCATGGTAGAATCGAAACAGTTGTGTAAGTACTTTCTAAGAATTGCAGTTGTGTTAGAACGTTCTTGCACTAACATAGCATACATAATTTTCTAAAAAACGATTCCTAAAAAAATACCACTCCATATTAAAAAAGCAACCTCAATTGCGTGGTGCAACATTTAATGAACATAATTGTTTAGTGAGCAGAGGGGCACCTACATACATATATACAAACATAGCTCATGTGCAACACAGTAACACGGAAAGCCATATACAAATCGGTGCGGGCATAAAAAGCGGCCATGTAGCATATTTGGGCATTTAATCGGTGGCAAATGATTCGATTACTAAAAATGAAAATAGACAAAATGCAACCGAACGACAAACAAAAAAAGAAGAATATAAATAAAACTACTGACGCCAGGAAAACGAACGCTAAACGTGACAAAATGCAACTTTTTGACCCTCGGGCCGTTGGCGTTTTAATTGTGGTTGCAACGCATAACGGATGCTAAAGGCGTTCGTACTAACGATCGTAAATTAAACTATGAAATAAGGCAGACATGCGCTGACTGAATAAAAAGAAAATGCATACGCCAAGAGTTTTAGAGGGGAAAATTTGTGGGAAAAATGTGTGATAAAAAGTACAAATTGAGTAAAAGTGCATGAAATTAGATTGAATATGTGTATGTGTGTGTGTGTGTGTGCACATAAGTACATTTGTTATTTTATGCAAGGATAATTTTTACGTAAATATCCTAAATAAATTTTTTAATTAGTATGAGCATTTAATATGTCTTCCAGGATTAGATATTTTTGTAAATAAGTGTGAACACACACAACGAGAAATTGATAACAAAAAAAAAAAACAAAAAAAAAATACCGATAAAAAATAAAATAACAAAAACTTGCACGTGTTCTTTCATCAACGGAGAATGCCATACCCAACATCTCTATTCCAGCAGTAGCTTCTGTAGGAAACTGCGCCTTAACTACAGCCAAACATCATTGCTTTCCGATTGATTCCTACAAAGAGGACGCTATCAACTTCACATCAATTTTATAAAAAATATTTAGGTACGCACATACATACATATGTACGTATGATTTTATGTAGATAACAATCGGTAACAGCTCTACCCCTCCAGCAGCCGTGCACAGCGCCGCGGCCGTTTCGTTCGCTTATCGGTGCTGCTTAATCAGCCACAAAATGCAGCGGCTCAGTCAGCCACACAATGGGTAGCACCTTTTCCTGTTTTATTTTTTTTTTTGCAGTTTTTTCTTTGTTATGTGTCTATTCAATGTAGAAAAGTACTTATCTTTCTCAGTAGTAAGCAGTAACGCTCACAGGATGTTCGCGATTGTGGCATGCGATTTTCACAATAAACAATAGACCTAAATTACTATTTCAAACTACATAAAAAACAACTCGTTACTTATTTAGGTTCGTCGAAATTAATTTCAGCTCCTGGATGCTGATGTTGTTGGTGGCAAAATAAATGTAATTTAAGAGTATAGCTGGTTTACTTCTCCCATCGTAATATGATTTGGCGAAATGAAAGAATAAGTCTCTTTAGCTCTTAAATGCATCCAAAGCTGATCTATTGTTGTTTTTATTTTTTTCTTACAAATTTTCTCTTCCTTAGTGTACATCCCTTGCGACGCATAATTGGAGGTTTATCTGACTAGAGCGGACTGAAGAATCCTATCGGCAAGCGCTGGTACTGCTCAATGCAGAGTCCATCGGTGCTCTCGGCGATACCAAGGGGATCAAAAGTTATGGCTTCGAGAGCCAAAGCCTCCAGTAGCACCGGAGGAAAGTAGGGAGGCCATTGACTCCGTTAGCATGGATCTTGGAGACTCAGCTCCATCGGAAGTTGATAGCATTGGGGACGGCTGCCTTGCCGGAGGGTCTGTCTTTAGTTTCGAGAGGCAGTTAGAGCTGACGTGCTTCTGATCTAGGAACCGTTTCTGAGCAGAAACGGTGTCTCTGGACTCAAAGCCTTTCTTTGTACATGCTGATGGCGGCGAACAATGTAGGTAAAACAAGGGCCAGCATGCACATCTGAGGTGAACTAAAATCTTTTCCTTTACATAATTTCTGCAATGAAGACATGGTGGCGACCAGGGTGGAGGGAGCGGCTGGAGAGCTGTGGCTGCTATACGCCTATATACCATACGATGACGAGGTGGAGAAACCTCCAACTCTGCTGAGGAGCGCTCTAGCAGAAGTCAATCGAAGGAAGGCTACAGTTATTGTATGGTGCGTCAGTCAGTTTGGGGTAGCTCGGACACAAACTCGCGAAATGAGTTACTTCTTGTGTTTATCTTAAGTGAATACTTATTTATTTGCAACAAAGGGAATATCCCTACGTTTAAAACTGCCGAGAGGGAAGAGGTTCTTAACCCTACACCGGCTTCATCTGAGGCAGCTACTTTGATCTCGGATCGGTGAGTTCTGAGCAAACACTCCCAGATACACCCAGTTCTTTTTGGACGAAACGAGTCCTCCTAGCAAGCTCTTCAGGAATCTGAGGGATACGAACTGGGATCTGTACTGCAGAAATCTTCGCCGATGCGCCACAAGTAAACTCTGTGCAGTCGACGGATTCGCTAGATGAGCTTGTCGAAGTTTGCAGCTCTGCGTGCAGAGATGCTTTCGAAAGCGCATATTAGGTGAGATTTCAGCAAGGAAGAGGAAACCCCTTTGGTTGACGGTGGAGTTTTTTGAGCTAAAGGCATCAAGCAGACGATAATTCAATAGGGCCCGCAGGAGTAAGTTACCTTCTGATTGGGAACTTTATAAGATTGGACAAGGAATCTACAAGTCCGAGATCTGAAAAGCGAAAAGGGTTTCATGAAGGGCTTTCTACGAAAACGTAGAAAGGTGTCAAGAGTCGTCTAGATTTAGGCGTATTCTCGCTAGGTTACTTGAGGTACGAGGCAGTACACTGAGCGAGGGGTCACTTAGCTTTCTCCTAGATATTCACTTTCCTTCCCAACCTTTCCTAGCAGAAATTACCTCAAGGGAAGTACGTGGAGACTGCGTTGCTTTTTCTGACCTTCTGGATGACAGTCGCCTGACAAATTCCTTCAAACTCTTCAAATCCCCAAGACCTGATGGCATCTCACCGAGGGTAAACAGGGCGCGGCCGAGGGCACTCCTCCAGCTTCCAAACTCTGCACACAACAAAATACTGGGTATTAAATTTTAAAGGATGCTTTAACTAATCAAGTTGTTAGATTTAACCCTAGGAAGGGCGCTAAGTTAATCTACTGAGCCTGAGTAGTAGTTTTGTATGTTTTTGCTTTTTAATGGCAGAAGTACACTCGTAGATTTGATAATGCTCGCCAATGGACGACTGTTAATGAAAAAAAGGTTTGTGTATTGCTTTTGCCCCGGAATCGCAACTGGGCCCTACCGGGTTGAACAAAGCTTCTCAAACCACTCGGCTCCATCGGCCGCAAATCTAGAAAATGTCACATAATGATCAACTCTTAAAATTTCAAATTAAATTAAAATATCACTGCACCTAAATACCTATCTCCACTCATATCGCACGTTCGCAATACAACTTAATTATACTCGCATTTAACGCACTTCCGCTAGCCAGCTATAATTACCCTCGTCGAAGCTGATAAAACTCAAAGATCTGGTCTAGAATTTCTGTAGTGCAACGAAAAAGAAAACAAACATTTCAGTAATTTCATTAGTTCACTTCAAAATGCCAAATGAAGAAAAAAATATTGGATTCCAGTAGTGAAATAGTAGCCATCAGCGCGCATTGCGCATTAACATTTTCACCCTAATGCGTGACGATATGTGAAAAAAAGTATCAAATTTCAAAAATTAAAGATTATTTGCTGTCTAAAATTGAAAAATTTAAT
>NW_016183513.1:0-5528 GCF_001687245.7 Rhagoletis zephyria | reverse complement strand
CCCACATCCCCAAACGAAAAAATCTATCCCCAAATGGTTTCAGAAATCTCCAAAATGGGGCGAAACCCGCACATCTGGCACCACTCGTCATGATAAAATTTAAAACTGAATCTCACACACGCATTCTCATTTTCAATTTCCAACAACAATAGTTTTGAACAATTTCATTTCTTTTTTTTGAATTATGTATAACTTTAAAATGCTGCAAAACTTAAAAAAAAATCCTGGCGGACGAACTGAGGGCAAGGTAAAGTAAATTAAACTCTTGATAAATATGCGTTTCAGAGAATCTGATTATTTTTGCGGGTTAGAGAACGGCGAGATCTCTCGCCAGACTGAAAAATTAAGATTAGTGTCACAAGAGATTATTTTGCGAGATTAAGTCGATTGGGTAGTTGACCTCAGCCTGGTGTAATTAATTAAAACCACTTGATGGATCGATAAATTTCGTGTCCGAAAAATAAGCACTGTACGATAGTTATTAAAGAAATGGACAAGAAATGGCGTCGATATATATACTGTCGTTTTTGAATATCCACTTGATGCTAAAAGTTGGAAGAGTTGTGATGTTAAACCGCAACCTAAATATGTACATATGTATAAAGGATTAGTTAATGGTCTCGCCTGATAGTTAAAGAACTACAATGTAATTGTTTGGATGCCGCAATACAAATATTTATATACATATAAAGGGCTAGTTAAGGGACTTTGTTGTATGTGATTCACAAGGGNGGACAAGAAATGGCGTCGATATATATACTGTCGTTTTTGAATATCCACTTGATGCTAAAAGCTGGAAGAGTTGTGATGTTAAACCGCCCCCTAAATATGTACATATGTATAAAGGATTAGTTAATGGTCTCGCCTGATAGTTAAAGAACTACAATGTAATTGTATGGATGCCGCAATACAAATATTTATATACATATATAGGGCTAGTTAAGGGACTTTGTTGTATGTGATTCACAAGGAAAACGAATTTTACTAGCCCATATACATTAACATCCCAGCGAATCAACACTTCCTTTTGTATTTAAACGTCGCCAATTCAAAATTATTGTAGCGTTCGCAATAACAATAAATAAGTCTCATGCTCAGACTCTAGCAAAAGGATTGCTTTANGCCAAAATACCAAAGTTAAAGTTAACTACCAAAAGCAGTCCAAAAAATACTTTTTACGAAACAATGCTTGGATAAACCGGGTGTAACCGAAAAGTAGCTAAGTTAAGTACCTTTAGTACACAGTGAAAAACACTCCACTTTTACAAAATCGTCATTTAAAAAAATCGACATTTTTAAATTGGCACTTTTCTGCATAGACTTTAATTGCAATTCCTCAAACACAAATTTTAGAATGGACTAAGTTGAAGAGAAGACGTTAGCCACTCTAGAATTCTCATTTTATATCTTTTGGACTTACTTTAGCAATCCTTACTGCAAGACAAGACAAAAGTCACTCAACAGTAGGGCCATTCCATTGTGACTAAATAGTGGGACATTTTGCTCCAGAATGTGATCAATTGTGAATTTTATCTATGTCGTCGGAGCTTATACAATAGCCAAAGACAGTTTTTTTTTTACATAGAACGATAACTAATGTATAAAATTGCTTTAACAAAAATACCAAACGATTTTGATAGCTTTTTGTAACAATATCATTTGAATAAATGTGACTATTGGGACACTGAAAAGAACTCTATTTTACCCTTGTGCACTCAAAGATGAATTTTAGCCAAAACACTTACGGCCCTATTCATAAAAAAACAAAATGATTTAAAGAGCTCTATAAAGTGACATTTTCATACAAATTTTCTGTTTATAAAGCAGTTAAAGTGTTCTTTATCTGTTTGTGAATTTGGGTGTTAATCTTCACGAATGATGTATTTGTGTTGTCAAATATGAATTATACGCTTTCGTTTTCAATGGGCGCGTTTCTAAGACGTAGCTGTTGCTAAACTGTTGAGTGTTTGTTTCAGAAACGCACAGTTGAGTAGTTCCGCTCAGCTCAACGGTTGGCAACTTTACGCCATTTTTTCCATCATAAAATTATTTCGCTACATGGAGTCAACAATTTATATAAGTACCAAAATGATGTTTCCCTTCCGTGTTGTTTACAAATGTTTTGGCAGTTATTGTATCATCCCGTTTCTAAGACGTAACTGTTGAACTCAACAGTTGACAGCAATTTCAGCAACAGTTGAGGTAAACAGTTGCGTCTTATGAAACGTCGCCAATAAAAATGAGGTTTATTTTAATCTTCATGAAATATTAAAAAAATATTTAAAGTTGTGACTGATGGGACATCTCCTTGTGACTGCTGTAAAATAATTATACATGAAAAAAAAAGTTTCCATAGACAAAAATTACAACTTATTTTGATCTTTTTTTAAATATTTTCCCACAGAGTTAATGAGATGTAGTCATTTGAAAAGAGGTTACTACTGAAATAGAGATAATTAGGGCATATTTAAATTTATGCCGCTTTCCTCTTCTCAATGGAATGACCCAGTAGTAACAGTTTTTGGTTATTGAATTTTGAATTGTGTCGTAATTGCACAGGATCATCGATATGTAATAAAGTACTGTAAAATTCTAAATTTTCTGTAATAATGTTATTTTCAAAAATTGCTTTGCATTGCTTTGTCATTCCATCTCAAACATACTGTTTTAGCATGTCATTGCGACTGAGCTAAGCTGTTGTTCGCTGGCCAAATATGGCCATAAAAAATTTATTTCACCTGGAAAACTCATTTTATACCTCAGAAAATTGTTTAAAGGATCCAAGGGTGTAAACACAGCTGTATACTTACATGTATGCATACATATTTATCTAAGTATTTACATTTACTGTGAAGTATGTTCGAGAAAAGTCGAATTTTCATTGAACTTAGCAGCAGAAGCAGTAAATTGCAGCAGATTTTATTGGGGTTGTTGTAGTATTTTAGTGATGACCCTTTTATTTTTATTACAACACCTTCGGTATACAGCTTAAGCGAAATGTCAGCAGCACTTTATATAATGACCCGCATGCAAATTTCCTTCTAAACATACACATACTAGGAAAAATTCAAGGGTTAACATTTTCTAGGTCTTTGAATTATTACTTTTAAAATAATGTGACCAAGAAGAAGAAACTTTGGCACCGTGGCACAAAAAAAAAACTTTGTGATCATGCGAAGAAAAATCATTTTGAAGTTTGACTACAAAATGTCACGCAGAACAAAAATTCAAAATTGAGTTAGCTTCTTACGCACGCCGTTCAATTTCGGTTGGTCCCATACAAGTTGTATGGGCTGAGAAATTTTTTACAAAATTGGCGGCGTGCGTGAATATTAGGTTAGCCTGTAAAGTCAACAAGTTATTTTTTTCCTACATATTTCTTCGCCGTTTAAAACTTTAATGTTATTGTAAATTAAAGCTATTAGTATTAATGACTACAATGAGTAGCAAAAGTGTATACCTTCTCAATCGATATTACGGTATATGTACAACGATATTAAGCTTCTTTTGGGCAGGGATGTCTGGCCAGCCAAGCAAACAGAATTATTGTAATGTAATACCAGTATTGGATGGGTATATTGTGCAGTGGATACGTATACAAGTACATATGTATGTATGTATATGTATACACTTTCATTTTCATTGCTCGCGTGTATACACTGCAACAAACCATCATAAAAGGTCAAATACCCATTGCTTCTATATGTGGATACGAAGCGTATACATATATGTATACATCCGTATTACCTAAGCTTAAAGCTTTAGCAGAGAGCTTTTTAAGGCGAATATAAACTTACCACATACAAAAACTTGGTTCACTGCACACTGGACATAAACGAGTCGGTAATCGCTTGAGCAAAAAATCCGTGACTTGTCAGTCATTTGAGCAAAATAGAAGCAAAATGCGCGATGTGAAGTAGTTTTTTAGGTCAAAACAGGCTACATTAGGCACTGGTGCAAAACACAGTTTTTAAAAATATCCACAAGAAAAAAAAAAAAAAGCAAATCGCCGGCTGAGTGGAAGACCGCCCTATCTCGATATATCGGCAGCTGATATAGGGAGTTTTTGAACCATTTGGTGAGATAGCGACTTTTCAAAAAGGCTGCCGAGATCTTCCAGTCAGTCGTCGAAATGTGGTTCGAAGTATTGTAGGGACGCTAAAATGACAAAAAAAAATGCCTAGACACTTAAACTTAATTTAAAACAGTATACCCGTTTTTCTAAATCAAGTCATTTTCCCTAAAAAAAAAANATTCTTTCCTGCTCATATTGCTAGAGACTGCTTTTGCGGCTTCGGCTACGGTTTGCCGATTAATCCGCAATATTTTCATATTTGGCTGAATGCTCGGCTTCGACAAAAAAACTGCTGAAGTTTTTGCCAAACCGAAGTTTTTGGTATTTAATATTTTTTTTTTTTGAATACGTATTATTATTTAGAGGTATACATTTATTGTTAACAATCTGTTTCAAAAAATTTGGTATAGCAACTTTTTCTTAAAATCAGCTGTCAGCTGAACGAGTTATAGAGGAGTTGATATTTTTCAATATTGGAATACTAGCTCCCTAGAGTTACTTAAAGCAACAAATTGTTGAATTTAAGCGGCAACATCAGAGCGGCCGTTGTGGCTGATCGCTTAGAGGTGCGTACTAAGGGCCTGTTCCGTGCAACTTCAAAAAAATAAAATAAAATCAACCCAAAATTGGTTACCAAATTTAAACTTGAAAACGAATCAACGTGATTTTTGGTTAATATTCACAATGCCTTGGTTGATATTTTCAACAATGATTTGGTTGCCGATTTTTTGTTTGAATACGCTTATGTTCTGCACTTCAAAGATGCTTTCCCATAACTTGGAGATACAAAACCAACATTTTTGTTATCACTTAGCACGTTGCCTCTGACGGAAAGATGCAATTCTTCTGAAAGTCAGCAAGTTTATCCACAAATGTTGATTTTCTTCGTGGTTTGTTTTGCTTCTGCACTTCACAAGATGCTTTTTCGTAATTCAGAAAAACTAAAAACAAAAAAAATTTAAATTGATGTGTTGCCGCTGACGGCATTCGTACTCGAGCCTGCCTGAAGCAAACAAATAACAGCAATCACCTCTACATGCTCAGCTACAGTCAGACATACGAGCTTTGCTTTCAAAAAAAAAATAATAATAATAAATAAATAATAACTTGGTTGAAAAAAACATTGTACTTTTGGCTCAATGAAGAACATATTTCTAACAGCGGTCGTCGCTCGGCAGGCAATGGCAAACGTCCGAGTATATATCTGCTATGAAAACGCTTCTGATAAACTCCATATGTCTTTCGGAAGCGGCTTAAGGCTGTAGGTCCCTACATTTGTGTTACAACAGCAAGACGCACACCACAAACTAGAGGAGAAGCTTGGTTACACACTTAGCAAAAGTGTAAGCGCCAAAATATTATTACTATATGTGTATTCATGGATTAGATTTTCTATACAGAGTTAAGTAAGTTTACGAGGTTTACATGGTTACGAGGCATTTACGCGTTTCCG
>NW_016183512.1:0-5528 GCF_001687245.7 Rhagoletis zephyria | reverse complement strand
CCCTTTGTGTGACAACATCAAAACCATTTATACAGTGGTAATTTTTAAAAAAATGTTTACAAACAAACTATACCTACTAATTTCAGTTAAAAATCTTAAAAAAGACTAAATTTCTTAATTTCCCCATTGAAAAGTTAACAAGAGTAACCTTTGCAGCGAAACAAAAAAATTTTAAACAACCTTTTGCTTCTTCTCTTCATTGAGTTCTCCCTTCGAAACGGTAAATATGTATGTAGTTCACTACATACCCCCCTGCAGCGCCTAGCGGTCTCGAATACATACGGGGGGACTGGGAAACCTTTCGATGCCCTGGGGGACCGTACTAATCATCAGTTGTCCGTAGGTCACCAATCTGGACCGCCAGCACCGCTGCCGCCCTAAGGCCGAGATTGCTTCCGAGGACCGCCCGCAAGCTTTACCGAGGACTGCTATTTGTACTCGCTGTCATCCAGGGCCGCTGCAATAATCATCCCCACCGCCCACCAGGGTCCGCTGCTACCACCGGAATTATCGTCGCCCCAGGCCGCCGTTACTACCCGTCACGACCGTCCGTCTGCCCGTCTGCCCGTTCGTCCGTGTACACGATAACTCGAGCAAAAATTGAGATATCTCAACGAAATTTGATATGTTTCCATTTATCCAAGGTAGGTTGGTATTGAAAATGGGCGATATCGGACCGTAAACACGCCCACTTCCCATGTAACGGTAATTTCCAGAAATACGGAAACTACGATATTTTAGTAACTACTAAAGATAATTCACTCAAAATTGATATTTACAATAAGTTTTAGACGAAAAATAAGAATATTTTAAATTTTTAGAAAATTGGCGTAGCATTAGCACGGTAAACTGTTCTGTTAAGCCCAACGCAAAAGACTTCAGAATTGCGGACATTTATGCTGATAAATGTACGCTGCCGAACTATCCTTTATTAAATGGCGTTTCCAGATTGTGTCAAATGCACATGCAAATTGACAATAAGCAATAAAACAATAATTTAAGAGAAACAAAAACTATCGATAGTATTGAAATCTATCGATGGTGGTACGATAGTCAATAGTTTCAGACCAATACAGGCAGGTTAATATGGAGGCTAAAATGTTCTACAAAAATGTGAAGCGGGAAATTTTAATAAGGGCAGGTTCTGCAATTCACTTCCGAGGAAATATCAACGCCTACCAATTTGAAGTCGAAAGCGAGTCTTTATTGAAATTCACTCGGAGTGAATTGCAGAACCTGCCTGATAATGTGATAATTTATTTTGCCTTCATAAAATGCAGTGGTAAATTCTTAAGATAACTTACTTGGTTGATCAATCTCGCAAATTGCCATCAAGTCAGCGTAAGAAAGGTTGTCGCCAATAACGAATTTGTTCTTGTTTAAAAATAAGATTTTCAAAATCTTTAAAAGATTGATTTAAACGTTCTGTTAGAAGACTGGCCTATGATAAAAATAAATAAATTAATTAATAGAGTAGAAAACACCGTGAAAAAAATCTGCATATCGTTGTCATTATTACAAAATACCCTAAGTGACTTTTTGGATTTTTTTCCAGTAGGCAATTCTGTGATTGCTTCTAATTAAATGCTTGGAAACAGACCTTTCTCAAAAACACTTCTTTTTTGAATGCTGCATTAAACTATGTTCCCATTAGCGTAATTTAGAGGTCAATCTTAATTTACGCATAAATTAAGTACAAACTAAGTAATTTCGCCTTGTAATGTCTCTCAGTAAATTAAGTTGAAAGTACGTAGTTTATCTTAAACCAAGAACCAAATCACGAACAAATCAGTATCGGCTCTAATTTTATCGATAATAATCGAAAAAAGAATTGTCCCATAACTGATATGTCATTGTGTTTGGACGTTTTTGTTTTTAATAATCGCGCGTGGTAGTTTGTAAAATATTTCCAGAAGCTTTCTCTTTTGATCACTCATCTAAAATCTAAAAAATTACCACAAACAACTCAGAATATAAAAATATACGCAATTACTCACATTCGCGATCTCTTTTGGTTAAATAAACAATAACACAGGGTTGCTACAAAGCTGTCAAGACAAATAAAGAATTGCATGTATGAACGCACTTAATTTACTGAGTTATTTTAAACGAAACTAAGTATTTTATGTTGGTAATGTGAACATAGTTTTAGAAGACATTCGTCGTGCCAGAGCGCATTCGTATAAGGTTTCACAGGGATTCCGAAGCCGAAAGTCTGTAAAACTCTTACCATTCAGGAGAAGAAAATGTAGTTAAGACATGGATCTCGAAAGTGCTTTCACCTAAAAAATCCGAATTAGTTTACCGACTGGTTTTATATGAAAATGTTTAGTATCTTCCAAATAAAAATAATAGTTTTCGCGTTTTTTGAGATATCGTCTTCAACTATTTTGGGTAGTTGACTCTTATTTAAGGTCTGCTTCTCAGTGAAGTTATGCACCAATGCTCGTAATTAGGATTTGAAAGCTTACTGCCAAGTGGGAGTTAATTCATACTGTGAAATCGTTCCAAAGCGAACTAATACCAAATAAAAAAGTTTCCTTCAAGAAGAATTACTTAAGGCCTTTCGAAATGATGAATATACATGTATGTATGTATGTATACCTACATTCGTTTCTTCAGTAGATGTCTTGCCCAGAATAGGCAAAAGCCATTTTTGTTTGAAGTAATTGCTGCATGCCAATCCCATATTTCGCTGCTGCCATTCAAGGAACTCATCAACTCGACTGCGTCCAAAGTTGCGGCGTGGATACCAGTGTTCCGGCACAATTTTCTCTCGGTTTAGGTGTCGAAAAATAGCGACACTTTCGGCCAATAAGAAACTGTCATCTTGAATGACCGGCAAGCGCTTGAAATGACTCACTTTATCACGATATTCGCCAGTTAAATGCTCACCTGTGAGAAATAATAGTAGGATGTACATTAGTTTATCATCTTTGTATACCATACATATGTATGAATATGTTATTTTTTTTGCTATATTATACTTTTTATTTGGATTCCAAAAGTGATACTGCTGCTTTTTCAAAAATACTGCATTTATACGAAAAAATATTTTGTTCCTACCTAAATTTTTATATGCACAAAAGTAGTATAAATTTGATCCGATAGGTGCCGATTTGGTTCATATTTAGGACGTACATTAACTACGTGAAAAGGAATAACTCCTCTAAAAATTTTGCCGATAGGTGGCGCACGAGTCGATATATTTTTTAAACCGGTATTTATGGTCCCATTTCGTTCATATTTAAAAAGCTTGCTTTAACAATATTTGTTTTTACTATTAACTTATTTACCAGTTTTGAAAATTTTTCTTTTGCTTGTATAATGTTCATTAATTTTTATTTATGGCTTTCCAATTATACAATACTTAAACACCATATAAATCCACATTTCAAATCTTGTAAAAAAAGTCAAACAAATTTCTCAACAAACTTTTTATTCATAATTTTTAGAAAAGTTCTTAGTATGCAGTTTTGTAGATCATTCAATTCTATAAAGTGTGCGGTTCAAGCGGCTAAGAATTTGCGTTAATTTGTTTTACAATTTTTGTACAAAGCTAGAAATTTTGATTCAAAAAGCTTTTATCATTTTGTCGCGGTATGTACAAAAAAAATTTGCATCGATAAGTTGTGACAGAAGCGTCGCCTGTGTGCATTCTTTCATACACATTTAAATGCTGCTCTGCGACCACCAACCTCAAATTAAAAAAAAAGCTTAAAATCGCCAACCTGAGAAATTACTTTTCTATATACAATCCAGACTTTTAGAAAAACTTGGCTTCATCAATTCCCCAGCGGACTACCGAACAGTGCAATTCAATCAGTTAATAATTATTATATTATTTCCGTGTACTTAATATTTCTGAAAATTTATTGTTCTTAAAAAGCCTTAAAAGGAAGCGATGTTAACTTAATGGTACTTTCATATCCTTTTCCGCACTATTTTTGCGGTCCATTTGGCACAATTTGAAATTTTGAAATTCCATCCCTGGCTGATATAGACATAGCCTAACAAACATTTAGGTTTGAGCTCAACCTGAGGTTAAGTTGAGAACTAAGGTATTTCTCAAATCTCNCTTCTTAATATTGCATACAAGGTCCTGTCGACGATACTGTGTGAAAGACTGAAGCCGTTCACGAACCAGCTGATTGGACCTTATCAGTGTGGCTTCAGACCTGGTAAGTCCACCATTGACCAGATTTTCACAGCACGTCAAATCCTGGAGAAGACACTACATAAGCAAATCGACACACACCATCTTTTTGTCTATTTGAAAGCTGCTTTTGATAACACGAAGAGGAGCTGCCCGTAAAACTAACACGGCTATGTGGAGTGACGTTGAGCACAACCTTCAGCTCCGTTCAAATTGGGAAGGACCACTCCGCGCGGTTTGAGACCAAACGAGGTATAAGACAAGGCGGTTCAATCTGAAGCTGGATAGCGTAATAAGAGCTACCAATCTGAATCGCAGCGGCACCATACATAGAACGATGCTGCTGGCGTATGCAGATGATATCGTTATCGTAGGTCTGAAACAAAAGGGACGTAACCGCAGCATTTTCCAGTTTAAAAAAAGAAGCTAAATAGCGGTGAGCGAGGGCAAGGCAAAGTACCTCCTGGCAACATATAAGGAGTCCACGCGTTTCGGGACACACGTCACTGTTGGCAGATATAACTTTGAAGTAGTGAAGGACTTTGTCTACCTAGGATCCAGCATAAACACCACCAACAACGTTAGCCAGGAGGTCAAGCGAAGAATAACTCTTGAATAATGTGCCACTTTGGGCTCAGTAGGCAATTGGAAAGTCGGGCCCTCTCTCGGCGAACCAAAATCACGCTCTACAAATCTCTCATCATGCCCGTCCTTTATATGGCGCAGAAACTTGGACGATGTTGAACAAAGATGAGAAGGCTTTGGGGGCTTTCGAGAGATCTATTCTAGGCAAGACCTACGGCCCTATTTTCGTGGACGACGGGTATCGGTGAAGATGGAATGACGAACTGTATGAGTTTTTTAACGACATGGACATAGTTAAGCGCATAAAAATACAGCGATTGCGCTGGCTTGGAGATGTTGTACGCGTGGATGACGACGCTCCGGTGAAAAGATCCTTCGACTTCGCTCCCATGGGTGGACAGCAAAAGTAAGGGCGCCCACGAACGCAACGGAAGGACCAAGTGCAGAAGGACCTGTCTGCGCTCGGGATAACCAACTGGCGCAAATTCGCACAGAAGAGAAGCAGTGGGAAAAGCTTTATGGTCTCCGCCCAAACCGGTTGTAGTGTCAAATAAGAAGAAGATGAGTATCGATTTTGTTATCGATATCTTTAGCGATTTCGTTATCAGTATTGTTATCAATAATTTTATCGGTGTTGATGTCGATATTTTTATCGATGTTACTATCGATTTTGTTATCGATACGAGGATACTGATAAATGGAAAGAGGAAGAAAGATCAAATAAAGGTAATTATAAAGAAGTATATATGTATGTATGTACTAGGAATGTTAATCCCGGGATCCCGCC
>NW_016183510.1:4862-5528 GCF_001687245.7 Rhagoletis zephyria | reverse complement strand
ATAACCTCAAAAAGTTCAAACACCGATAGTTACAACCACCTACCACTCAACGGACCCTAATGTTGGTAAAGAATATATGTATTACTTACTGAGAAAAAAGTCAAACATTGTAGTCGGCTGAAAGTTTGGCCGTACCAACCGTACTTCTTTCGGAAGTACAGTACTTCTTTTTGAGCCGTTGTACTTCGTACTTCGAAGTACAGTCAAATGTACTTCTTTGCAATATTTTTNAAAAATTCTAAAAGGGTAGTCATCTCAGTTAAAAAGGGTACTCGTAGATCAACACATATGTAAATTATGACTGTCAATCACTTCACATCTGTAGCTGACATTGTAAGTGACTATTCAATCAATAAAAATGTGTTCAAAGGCCGGTCGACATAGAACTTTCGCGTTGACTTTGGCGTTGGTTTTGAAACCTCTTTATTTCGACAGCCATATTGCAACATTTAATGTATATCAATTTTAGCAAAACTGTAATTTTCAAACAGGTGACAGCTCTCTAATTTTTTTCCTCGTCTAGATTTTAAGTTAGACCTCAAGCAACACATCGTTGAAAACTGCTTTATATTTCTAGTTCTATACAGGCAGACAGACAATCAAAATTTCTAAAAATTCTTGATTTGGCTTCTGTTGCTCTTATAAAGACCGCCCATATTAATTTTC
>NW_016183510.1:0-2723 GCF_001687245.7 Rhagoletis zephyria | reverse complement strand
CTGCCGGCTAGATCGAATTTTCTCCGGCTAGTTGCTATCAAAACCGGCTAAATCTAGCCGGAAAACGGCTAAAATGGCAACGCTGATCAAAAGCCGAAATATGTACTTACGCACACATAGATACTTTTTATCTCCTTCCCTAACTTCCACCGCATGCACGTGTTTGGAAAACGATGACGAAGTGATTTTGTATGGGAACTCATTTATGCCCATATATTTGAGTCAAATAAACATACTTAGAAGATATCAACCAATACTTCCCATATACCAAACGAAAGCTCTTAAATTTTTGATTAAAGAAAACAAAAACAAAATCATTGGACCGATTTTCGAGCATTTTGGTAATAAAAAAAATTTTAAAATCTTTTCAACAATTTTTTGCCTTAAAATGCTCAATTTTGTTGAATTTATATAAAATCTGTACACGATAATATTTCTATTCCTGCAATCTATATCCCGAAAATGAAAGTTATATCTGCAAATCATAAGCTGCTGGAGCACTTTAAAGGCTCAAAATTTTCCCCAAAATAAGCCAATGTTTACCGTTCTTTTTACGACAGAAACCGAATTGGTTACTTAAAAAAATGAATCTGTCGATAGGTTTGGAATTTTATGCTTAAACCCTACTTTGAAATCGCTTCATTTGTTCTCGTGCAATAAGCGTTTTCGTGAAGCTCTAAAAATTACAACTACAACATTTCAGCATAGCCTCCATATCGAAACGTATTCTACGTCAAAAAGCCTGGGTATTATACTTATATATAGTTTTTTTTTTTTTAATTTTTCTTACTTCTTTTTCGCGCTGTAACTTTTTAAAGAACAAATAAAAAATTGGTGCACGAGGATCATAGTATACAGGTATTTGGCTAATTTTTCCAATCGCAGACGTCGTGCTGATAAAAAATATGCATTTTCACTTTGGTGCAGGCATCGTAACCTTTTAAAGAAGTTGCTGTTTTTTTTTTTTAACTATCTTCTAATGAGAGCACATAAGCCTGCCACGTCTAGGTTGATTCCTTTTATGCTCCAGAACACTATCAAAGTTGTCGGATAACAGTTTTAGGTACGCACCAGCCACAGTATTATCTATATATAAATACCCCACAATAAAATTTTGCAATCCCTTTTTTGAAGGCACCGTTCGCTCGATTTCAATCATACATACACCGATTTAAAGGATATAACTTCCTCTAATCCAGAAATGTTGACCCCGTTACATAGGGAAAAGAAGGCGTGGAACCGCCTATAAAAACTGAAATTTTCTTATCGCTTATCTCTGGAACTGCTTATGCTAACGTCCTGAATTTTGGCACAGCTATTTATGCTGGAAATACCGTACTTACGGCGAAAAGAGGCAGGTATTTGAAAACGGGGCGTGTCTCCTCCCATACAAACTGAAACTCTGATATCGCTTTTCTCTGGAACCGCATATTCTAACACCCTAAAATGGGCGCAGCTATTTACGCTATCAATAACATGCTTATGGCAAAATGTGGTAGGTATTGAAAAAGGGGGCGTGGCATCTCCTATACAAACTGAAATTCTCATATCGCTTATCTCTGGAACCGCTTATGCTAACGTCCTGAAATTTTACACAGCAAATATGCTATCAATACCGTACTTACGGCGAAAAGTGGTAGGCATTGAAAAGGGGGCGTGACACCTCCCATACAAACTGAATTTCTCATATCGCTTATCTCTGGAACCACTTACGCCAACTTCCTTAAATTTTACACAGTTTTATATATTATCAGTAGCGTACTTATGGCAAAAAGTGGTAGATTTTGGAAAAGGGGGCGGGCTTTATCAAATTGGAAACCATTTTCTACCAGATTTCTAAATCGCATTGAATGATTGTTGTTTTGTGTATGGGCATAGAACTAAATATTAAATCCCAATCCCGCTCATCCCGAAAAAGGTACGAAAGATCGGGCATCCTCTGATTACTTTGTTTTGCTTTGCTGTTCGTTTACGTCTCAATAAAACATAAAAACTGCATATTTCATACAAATTGTTTAATGAAGATTTTCTGAATTTGCGTAGTTGCGGTTTTATCGGGGGTATCGGGAAAGGATTTTGGTCCCGTTCCGTCCGTAAAAATTTTACAGATCTTCCCCATACCGCCCATTTTAAAATCAGTTCCGTGGGTCCCGATATCCCGCGCCCATCTCTAATTGATTGCTATCCTTAAAATGTATGGTCAAATTTGCTTCATCTTTAGAACACATAATAGCAACATAAGATTTGGTGCAACGGTAGCCCAATCGTGTGATGCAAAAATATTGGACTTTAGGCCCAATCTTGACAAAACCCCGTGTAAAACCGCCGTTAGAGAAGGAAATATTATATGTTGTTTTGCACCTTCGAGTTACTTAACCTCTAATGATACTGACGAAAAGAAAGAGAAGTTTATGGAGACGTTGGCAATTTCGTTTTAACCATCCATGGGGCTCTCATACCAATATAGTCTGAATTGGTATTTATTTAACATATTTGTAGTGAGGAACCGTTAGGTATCTCATCTATACGTACAATTACATATGTATGCATACTTTTTTATAAATAAAAATTGAAGTTCCTTTCTCGGTATAATTTCGAAAGCTACTAAATTTTAAATTCGCCATAAATTTTGGTGGTGGACTGCAAAATCGTCATTCGCATAAAGGTGTCAATATTGGTAACAATCCATGCATGAAAAAATTTCGACAACTGGATGAAGATGA